>NC_092280.1:14752677-14815177 GCF_036320965.1 Panulirus ornatus
AATGGAGAAAAACTGGAGGAAGTAAAGTGTTTTAGATATCTGGGAGTGGATCTGGCAGCGGATGGAACCATGGAAGCGAAGTGAATCATAGGGTGGGGGAGGGGGCGAAAATCCTGGGAGCCTTGAAGAATGTGTGGAAGTCGAGAAACATTATCTCGGAAAGCAAAAATGGGTATGTTTGAAGGAATAGTGGTTCCAACAATGTTGTATGGTTGCGAGGCGTGGGCTATGGATAGAGTTGTGCGCAAGAGGGTGGATGTGCTGGAAATGAGATGTTTGTGGACAATGTGTGGTGTGAGGTGGTTTGATCGAGTAAGTAATGTAAGGGTAAGAGAGATGTGTGGAAATAAAAAGAGCGTGGTTGAGAGAGCAGAAGAGGGTGTTTTGAAATGGTTTGGTCACATGGAGAGAATGAGTGAGGAAAGATTGACCAAGAGGATATATGTGTCGGAGGTGGAGGGAACGAGGAGAAGTGGGAGACCAGATTGGAGGTGGAAAGATGGAGTGAAAAAGATTTTGTGTGATCGGGGCCTGAACATGCAGGAGGGTGAAAGGAGAGCAAGGAATAGAGTGAATTGGATCGATGTGGTATACCAGGGGTTGACGTGCTGTCAGTGGATTAAATCAGGGCATGTGAAGCGTCTGGGGTAAACCATGGAAAGTTGTGTGGGGCCTGGATGTGGAAAGGGAGCTGTGGTTTCGGGCATTATTGCATGACAGCTAGAGACTGAGTGTGAACGAATGGGCCTTTGTTGTCTTTTCCTAGTGCTACCTTGCACACATGAGGGGGGAGGGGGATGGTATTCCATGTGTGGCGAGGTGGCGATGGGAAAGAATAAAGGCAGACAGTGTGAATTGCGTGCATAGGTATATATGATATTGTCTGTTGTGTATAATATGTGTACATTGAGATGTACAGTATGTATATATTTTGCGTGTTTGTGGACGTATTGTATAATGCAATGTGTATGGGGGGGGGTTGGCATTTCTTTTCGACTGTTTCCTTGCGCTAACCTCGCAAACGCGGGAGACTGCGACAAAGCAAAATAATAAATGAATCGATATTTCCCTGTGGATAGGGGAGAAAGAATACTTCTCAAGTAATCCCTGCGTGTCGTAGAAGCGACTTATAAGGGAAAAGGGAGCGGAGGGCTGGAAATCCTCCACTCTCTCTTTTTTTTTTTTATTCCAAAGGAAGGAACAGAGAAGGTGCTGGATGAGGAGGTTCCTTCAGAGGCCCAGTCTCTGTTCTTAACGCTAAACCGTCGCTGACGCGGGAAATGGCGAATAGTATGAAAGAAAAGCAAAAGAATATATATATATATATAATATATATATATATATATTATATATATAATATAGTATATATTATATATATATTAGATAGTATATAATATAATATATTTTTTTTTTTTTTTTTTTTTTTTTTACTAATTCGCCATTTCCCGCATTAGCAAGGTAGCGTCAGGAACAGAGGACAGGGCGCGTTTGAGGGAATATCATCACATGGCCCCCTGGTCTGTTCCGTCTTTTGGAAAATTAAAAAAAACGAGAGGAGGATTTCCAGCCACCCCTCCTCCCCTTTTAGTCGCTTCTACACACGCAGGAATACGTGGGAAGTCTTCTTTCACCCCCTATCCCCGGGCTGTATATATATCTATATATATATATATTATATATATAATATATATATATAATACTACGCGGGAAACGGCGACAAATTTAAAGAGGAAGTCAGCACCACAAGTAAAGCATCCTCCTCGAAGCTAGAAGTGGGGGCCTAAATGTGTGTGGATGAAACCAAAATGTGAGACCTACTGGAAAAACAATCACTCTTGAAGTAGAACCTTCAGAATACAATTGGAAAATATGAAGGAAAATAGTGAAATTGGAGAAAAATGTAGCTTAGACATTGAAGCTTATTGATACAGTGGTTAAATTGATGAGAACTGCTATTGACGTTTGTGTAAATAAATTATACATTTCCTTTTTTTTCCATAGCCAGAGGTTGAACCATTATGTGACTTTCTTTTTTTTCAATCATTTCAAGCTAGAAGTTTCAGTTTTCTAAATTGTTTCTTACATTTATCATATGTATATATATGTATGTGTGTGTGTGTGTGTGTGTGCGTATGTGTGTGTATGTGTGTGTGTATATGTATATATATATGTATATTATCCCTGGGGATAGGGGTGAAAGAATACTTCCCACGTTTTCCTCGCGTGTCGTAGAAAGCGACTAGAGGGGACGGGAGCGGGGGGCCAGAAATCCTCCCCTCCTTGTATTAACTTTCTAAAATGGGAAACAGAAGAAGGAGTCACGCGGGGAGTGCTCATCCTCCTCGAAGGCTCAGAGTGGGGTGCCTAAATGTGTGTGGATGTAACCAAGATGTGAAAAAAAGGAGAGATAGGTAGTATGTTTCAGGAAAGGAACCTGGATGTTTTGGCTCTGAGTGAAACGAAGCTCAAGGGTAAAGGGGAAGAGTGGTTTGGGAATGTCTGGGGAGTAAAGTCAGGGGTTAGTGAGAGGACAAGAGCAAGGGAAGGAGTAGCAATACTCCTGAAACAGGAGTTGTGGGAGTATGTGATAGAGTGTAAGAAAGTAAATTCTCGATTAATATGGGCAAAACTGAAAGTTGATGGAGAGAGGTGAGTGATTATTGGTGCATATGCACCTGGGCATGAGAAGAAAGATCAAGAGAGGCAAGTGTTTTGGGAGCAGCTGAATGAGTGTGTTAGTGGTTTTGATGCACGAGACCGGGTCATAGTGATGGGTGATTTGAATGCAAAGGTGAGTAATGTGGCAGTTGAGGGAATGATTGGTATACATGGGGTGTTCAGTGTTGTAAATGGAAATGGTGAAGAGCTTGTAGATTTATGTGCTGAAAAAGGACTGATGATTGGGAATACCTGGTTTAAAAAGCGAGATATACATAAGTATACTTATGTAAGTAGGAGAGATGGCCAGAGAGCGTTATTGGATTACGTGTTAATTGACAGGCGTGCGAAAGAGAGACTTTTGGATGTTAATGTGCTGAGAGGTGCAACTGGAGGGATGTCTGATCATTATCTTGTGGAGCTAAGGTGAAGATTTGTATGGGTTTTCAGAAAAGAAGAGTGAATGTTGGGGTGAAGAGGGTGGTGAGAGTAAGTGAGCTTGAGAAGAGACCTGTGTGAGGAAGTACCAGGAGAGACTGAATACAGAATGGAAAAAGGTGAGAACAATGGAAGTAAGGGAGTGGGGAGGAATGGGATGTATTTAGGGAATCAGTGATGGATTGCGCAAAAGATGCTTGTGGCATGAGAAGAGTGGGAGGTGGGTTGATTAGAAAGGGTAGTGAGTGGTGGGATGAAGAAGTAAGAGTATTAGTGAAAGAGAAGAGAGAGGCATTTGGACGATTTTTGCAGGGAAAAAATGCAATTGAGTGGGAGATGTATAAAAGAAAGAGACAGGAGGTCAAGAGAAAGGTGCAAGAGGTGAAAAAAAGGGCAAATGAGAGTTGGGGTGAGAGAGTATCATTAAATTTTAGGGAGAATAAAAAGATGTTCTGGAAGGAGGTAAATAAAGTGCGTAAGACAAGGGAGCAAATGGGAACTTCAGTGAAGGGCGCAAATGGGGAGGTGATAACAAGTAGTGGTGATGTGAGAAGGAGATGGAGTGAGTATTTTGAAGGTTTGTTGAATGTGTTTGATGATAGAGTGGCAGATATAGGGTGTTTTGGTCGAGGTGGTGTGCAAAGTGAGAGGGTTAGGGAAAATGATTTGGTAAACAGAGAAGAGGTAGTGAAAGCTTTGCGGAAGATGAAAGCCGGCAAGGCAGCAGGTTTGGATGGTATTGCAGTGGAATTTATTAAAAAAGGGGTGACTGTATTGTTGACTGTTGGTAAGGTTATTTAATGTATGTATGACTCATGGTGAGGTGCCTGAGGATTGGCGGAATGCGTGCATAGTGCCATTGTACAAAGGCAAAGGGGATAAGAGTGAGTGCTCAAATTACAGAGGTATAAGTTTGTTGAGTATTCCTGTAAATTATATGGGAGGGTATTGATTGAGAGGTGAAGGCATGTACAGAGCATCAGATTGGGAAGAGCAGTGTGGTTTCAGAAGTGGTAGAGGATGTGTGGATCAGGTGTTTGCTTTGAAGAATGTATGTGAGAAATACTTAGAAAAGCAAATGGATTTGTATGTAGCATTTATGGATCTGGAGAAGGCATATGATAGAGTTGATAGAGATGCTCTGTGGAAGGTATTAAGAATATATGGTGTGGGAGGAAAGTTGTTAGAAGCAGTGAAAAGTTTTTATCGAGGATGTAAGGCATGTGTACGTGTAGGAAGAGAGGAAAGTGATTGGTTCTCAGTGAATGTAGGTTTGCGGCAGGGGTGTGTGATGTCTCCATGGTTGTTTAATTTGTTTATGGATGGGGTGTTAGGGAGGTAAATGCAAGAGTTTTGAAAGAGGGGCAAGTATGAAGTCTGTTGGGGATGAGAGAGCTTGGAAGTGAGTCATTGTTGTTCGCTGATGATACAGCGCTGGTGGCTGATTCATGTGAGAAACTGCAGAAGCTGGTGACTGAGTTTGGAAAAGTGTGTGAAGAAGAAAGTTAAGAGTAAATGTGAATAAGAGCAAGGTTATTAGGTACAGTAGGGTTGAGGGTCAAGTCAATTGGGAGGTGAGTTTGAATGGAGAAAAACTGAGGAAGTGAAGTGTTTTAGATATCTGGGAGTGGATCTGGCAGCGGATGGAACCATGGAAGCGGAAGTGATCATAGGGTGGGGGAGGGGCGAAAATCCTGGGGGCCTTGAAGAATGTGTGGAAGTCGAGAACATTATCTCGGAAAGCAAAATGGTATGTTTGAAGGAATAGTGGTTCCAACAATGTTGTATGGTTGCGAGCGTGGGCTATGGATAGAGTTGTGCGCAGGAGGATGGATGTGCTGGAAATGAGATGTTTGAGGACAATGTGTGGTGTGAGGTGGTTTGATCGAGTAGTAACGTAAGGTAAGAGAGATGGTGGAAATAAAAAGAGCGTGGTTGAGAGAGCAGAAGAGGGTGTTTTGAAGTGGTTTGGGCACATGGAGAGATGAGTGAGGAAAGATTGACCAAGAGGAATATGTGTCGAGGTGGAGGAACAGGAGAAGAGGGAGACCAAATTGGGTGGGAAAATGGAGTGAAAAAGATTTTGTGTGATCGGGGCCTGAACATGCAGAGGTGAAAGGGGGCAAGGAATAGAGTGAATTGGAGCGATGTGGTATACCGGGTTGACGTGCTGTCAGTGATTGAATCAGGGCATGTGAAGCGTCTGGGTAAACCATGGAAAGCTGTGTAGGTATGTATATTTGCGTGTGTGACTTATGTATATACATGTGTATGGGGGGGGTTGGGCCATTTCTTTCGTCTGTTTCCTTGCGCTACCTCGCAAACGCGGAGACAGCGACAAAGTAATAAAAATAAAAAATATAAAAAATATAATAATATATATTTTATAATATATATATATATATATATATAATATAATATATATATATATATAATATAATATATATATATATATATATATATTTATTTTATTTATACTTTGTCGCTGTCTCCCGCGTTTGCGAGGTAGCGCAGGGAAACAGACGAAAGAAATGGCCCAACCCCCCCCATACACATGTATATACATACGTCCACACACGCAAATATACATACCTACACAGCTTTCCATGGTTTACCCCAGACGCTTCACATGCCTTGATTCAATCCACTGACAGCACGTCAACCCCGGTATACCACATCGCTCCAATTCACTCTATTCCTTGCCCTCCTTTCACCCTCCTGCATGTTCAGGCCCCGATCACACAAAATCTTTTTCACTCCATCTTTCCACCTCCAATTTGGTCTCCCTCTTCTCCTCGTTCCCTCCACCTCCGACACATATATCCTCTTGGTCAATCTTTCCTCACTCATTCTCTCCATGTGCCCAAACCATTTCAAAACACCCTCTTCTGCTCTCTCAACCACGCTCTTTTTATTTCCACACATCTCTCTTACCCTTACATTACTTACTCGATCAAACCACCTCACACCACACATTGTCCTCAAACATCTCATTTCCAGCACATCCATCCTCCTGCGCACAACTCTATCCATAGCCCACGCCTCGCAACCATACAACATTGTTGGAACCACTATTCCTTCAAACATACCCATTTTTGCTTTCTGAGATAATGTCCTCGACTTCCACACATTCTTCAAGGCCCCCAGAATTTTCGCCCCCTCCCCCACCCTATGATCCACTCCCGCTTCCATGGTTCCATCCGCTGCCAGATCCACTCCCAGATATCTAAAACACTTCACTTCCTCCAGTTTTTCTCCATTCAAACTCACCTCCCAATTGACTTGACCCTCAACCCTACTGTACCTAATAACCTTGCTCTTATTCACATTTACTCTTAACTTTCTTCTTCCACACACTTTACCAAACTCAGTCACCAGCTTCTGCAGTTTCTCACATGAATCAGCCACCAGCGCTGTATCATCAGCGAACAACAACTGACTCACTTCCCAAGCTCTCTCATCCCCAACAGACTTCATACTTGCCCCTCTTTCCAAAACTCTTGCATTTACCTCCCTAACAACCCCATAAACTCCATAAACAAATTAAACAACCATGGAGACATCACACACCCCTGCCGCAAACCTACATTCACTGAGAACCAATCACTTTCCTCTCTTCCTACACGTACACATGCCTTACATCCTCGATAAAAACTTTTCACTGCTTCTAACAACTTTCCTCCCACACCATATATTCTTAATACCTTCCACAGAGCATCTCTATCAACTCTATCATATGCCTTCTCCAGATCCATAAATGCTACATACAAATCCATTTGCTTTTCTAAGTATTTCTCACATACATTCTTCAAAGCAAATACCTGATCCACACATCGTCTACCACTTCTGAAACCACACTGCTCTTCCCCAATCTGATGCTCTGTACATGCCTTCACCCTCTCAATCAATACCCTCCCATATAATTTACCAGGAATACTCAACAAACTTATACCTCTGTAATTTGAGCACTCACTCTTATCCCCTTTGCCTTTGTACAATGGCACTATGCACGCATTCCGCCAATCCTCTGGCACCTCACCATGAGTCATACATACATTTAATAACCTTACCAACCAATCAACAATACAGTCACCCCCTTTTTTTATAGTATCTATCTAAACTAATTCTATTGTTTTTGGCCCCTTTAACTACTCCATCTGCATATATGTAGCATTGCCCACGTAACTTCTCCATCTGCATATATATATATATATATATATATATATATATATATATATATATATATATATATATATATATATATATATATATATATATATATATATATGAACGGATTTCCTGCCACTATTCCAAGGTTGATATCTGGGTATGGATATGGGAGATGGGGCATATGGATGCTGAACTTCTTCCGAAGGCATGTCACGTGCACTTGACCTCCAGACATAAGAGGAAGGTATTACACAGTTTGTGGAGCTGCTGCTGACACAGCCAAAATGTCCCCTCTTGTGCTTATATGTATATATCTTTTACAGATGTTACTCATAGAGTATATGTATTTTTTTTTTGTCGCTGTCTCCCGCGTTTGCGAGGTAGCGCAAGGAAACAGACGAAAGAAATGGTCCAACCCACCCCCATACACATGTATATACATACTTCCACGCAAATATACATACCTACACAGCTTTCCATGGTTTACCCCAGACGCTTCACATTGCTTTGAAGAATGTATGTGAGAAATTCTTAGAAAAGCAAATGGATTTGTATGTAGCATTTATGGATCTGGAGAAGGCATATGATAGAGTTGATAGAGATGCTCTGTGGAAGGTATTAAGAATATATGGTGTGGGAGGCAAGTTGTTAGAAGCAGTGAAAAGTTTTTATCGAGGATGTAAGGCATGTGTACGTGTAGGAAGAGAGGAAAGTGATTGGTTCTTAGTGAATGTAGGTTTGCGGCAGGGGTGTGTGATGTCTCCATGGTTGTTTAATTTGTTTATGGATGGGGTTATTAGGGAGGTGAATGCAAGAGTTTTGGAAAGAGGGGCAAGTATGACGTCTGTTGTGGATGAGAGAACTTGGGAAGTGAGTCAGTTGTTGTTCGCTGATGACACAGCGCTGGTGGCTGATTCATGTGAGAAACTGCAGAAGCTGGTGACTGAGTTTGGTAAAGTGTGTGAAAGAAGAAAGTTAAGAGTAAATGTGAATAAGAGCAAGGTTATTAGGTACAGTAGGGTTGAGGGTCAAGTCAGTTGGGAGGTAAGTTTGAATGGAGAAAAACTGGAGGAAGTAAAGTGTTTTAGATATCTGGGAGTGGATCTGGCAGCGGATGGAACCATGGAAGCGAAAGTGAATCATAGGGTGGGGGAGGGGGCGAAAATCCTGGGAGCCTTGAAGAATGTGTGGAAGTCGAGAACATTATCTCGGAAAGCAAAAATGGGTATGTTTGAAGGAATAGTGGTTCCAACAATGTTGTATGGTTGCGAGGCGTGGGCTATGGATAGAGTTGTGCGCAAGAGGGTGGATGTGCTGGAAATGAGATGTTTGTGGACAATGTGTGGTGTGAGGTGGTTTGATCGAGTAAGTAATGTAAGGGTAAGAGAGATGTGTGGAAATAAAAAGAGCGTGGTTGAGAGAGCAGAAGAGGGTGTTTTGAAATGGTTTGGTCACATGGAGAGAATGAGTGAGGAAAGATTGACCAAGAGGATATATGTGTCGGAGGTGGAGGGAACGAGGAGAAGTGGGAGACCAGATTGGAGGTGGAAAGATGGAGTGAAAAAGATTTTGTGTGATCGGGGCCTGAACATGCAGGAGGGTGAAAGGAGAGCAAGGAATAGAGTGAATTGGATCGATGTGGTATACCAGGGTTGACGTGCTGTCAGTGGATTAAATCAGGGCATGTGAAGCGTCTGGGGTAAACCATGGAAAGTTGTGTGGGGCCTGGATGTGGAAAGGGAGCTGTGGTTTCGGGCATTATTGCATGACAGCTAGAGACTGAGTGTGAACGAATGGGCCTTTGTTGTCTTTTCCTAGTGCTACCTTGCACACATGAGGGGGGAGGGGGATGGTATTCCATGTGTGGCGAGGTGGCGATGGGAAAGAATAAAGGCAGACAGTGTGAATTGCGTGCATAGGTATATATGTATGTGTCTGTGTGTGTATATATATGTGTACATTGAGATGTACAGGTATGTATATTTGCGTGTGTGGACGTGTATGTATATGCATTGTGTATGGGGGTGGGTTGGGCCATTTCTTTCGACTGTTTCCTTGCGCTACCTCGCAAACGCGGGAGACAGCGACAAAGCAAAATAATAAATGAATAGATATTTCCCTGTGGATAGGGGAGAAAGAATACTTCTCAAGTATTCCCTGCGTGTCGTAGAAGGCGACTATAAGGGAAGGGAGCGGAGGGGCTGGAAATCCTCCACTCTCTCTTTTTTTTTTTTATTCCAAAGGAAGGAACAGAGAAGGGTGCTGGATGAGGATGTTTCCTCAGAGGCCCAGTCCTCTGTTCTTAACGCTACCTCGCTGACGCGGGAAATGGCGAATAGTATGAAAGAAAAGAAAAAGAATATATATATATATATATATATATATATATATATATATATATATATATATATATATATATATATATATATATATATATATATATATATATATTTTTTTTTTTTTTTTTTTTTTTTTACTATTCGCCATTTCCCGCATTAGCAAGGTAGCGTCAGGAACAGAGGACTGGGCCTTTGAGGGAATATCCTCACCTGGCCCCCTTCTCTGTTCCTTCTTTTGGAAAATTAAAAAAAAACGAGAGGGGAGGATTTCCAGCCACCCGCTCCCTCCCCTTTTAGTCGCCTTCTACGACACGCAGGGAATACGTGGGAAGTATTCTTTCACCCCTATCCCCAGGGATGTATATATATATATATATATATATATATATATATATATATATATATATAACTACGCGGGAAACGGCGATCAAATTTAAAGAGGGAAGTCAGCACCACAAGTAAAGCATCCTCCTCGAAGGCTCAGAGTGGGGTGCCTAAATGTGTGTGGATGTAACCAAAATGTGAAGACCCTTACTGGAAAAACAATCACTCTTGAAGTAGAACCTTCAGACACAATTGAAAATATGAAGGAAAATAGTGAAATTGGAGAAAAATGTAGCTTAGACATTGAAGCTTATTGATACAGTGGTTAAATTGATGAGAACTGCTATTGACGTTTGTGTAAATAAATTATACATTTCCTTTTTTTCCATAGCCGGAGGTTGAACCATTATGTGACATTCTTTTTTTTCATTCATTTCAAGCTAGAAGTTTCAGTTTTCTAAATTGTTTCTTACATTTCTCATATGTATATATATGTATGTGTGTGTGTGTGTGTGTGTGCGTATGTGTGTGTATGTGTGTGTGTATATGTATATATATATGTATATTATCCCTGGGGATAGGGGTGAAAGAATACTTCCCACGTTTTCCTCGCGTGTCGTAGAAAGCGACTAGAGGGGACGGGAGCGGGGGGCCAGAAATCCTCCCCTCCTTGTATTAACTTTCTAAAATGGGAAACAGAAGAAGGAGTCACGCGGGGAGTGCTCATCCTCCTCGAAGGCTCAGAGTGGGGTGCCTAAATGTGTGTGGATGTAACCAAGATGTGAAAAAAGGAGAGATAGGTAGTATGTTTCAGGAAAGGAACCTGGATGTTTTGGCTCTGAGTGAAACGAAGCTCAAGGGTAAAGGGGAAGAGTGGTTTGGGAATGTCTGGGGAGTAAAGTCAGGGGTTAGTGAGAGGACAAGAGCAAGGGAAGGAGTAGCAATACTCCTGAAACAGGAGTTGTGGGAGTATGTGATAGAGTGTAAGAAAGTAAATTCTCGATTAATATGGGCAAAACTGAAAGTTGATGGAGAGAGGTGAGTGATTATTGGTGCATATGCACCTGGGCATGAGAAGAAAGATCAAGAGAGGCAAGTGTTTTGGGAGCAGCTGAATGAGTGTGTTAGTGGTTTTGATGCACGAGACCGGGTCATAGTGATGGGTGATTTGAATGCAAAGGTGAGTAATGTGGCAGTTGAGGGAATGATTGGTATACATGGGGTGTTCAGTGTTGTAAATGGAAATGGTGAAGAGCTTGTAGATTTATGTGCTGAAAAAGGACTGATGATTGGGAATACCTGGTTTAAAAAGCGAGATATACATAAGTATACTTATGTAAGTAGGAGAGATGGCCAGAGAGCGTTATTGGATTACGTGTTAATTGACAGGCGTGCGAAAGAGAGACTTTTGGATGTTAATGTGCTGAGAGGTGCAACTGGAGGGATGTCTGATCATTATCTTGTGGAGGCTAAGGTGAAGATTTGTATGGGTTTTCAGAAAAGAAGAGTGAATGTTGGGGTGAAGAGGGTGGTGAGAGTAAGTGAGCTTGAGAAGGAGACCTGTGTGAGGAAGTACCAGGAGAGACTGAGTACAGAATGGAAAAAGGTGAGAACAATGGAAGTAAGGGGAGTGGGGGAGGAATGGGATGTATTTAGGGAATCAGTGATGGATTGCGCAAAAGATGCTTGTGGCATGAGAAGAGTGGGAGGTGGGTTGATTAGAAAGGGTAGTGAGTGGTGGGATGAAGAAGTAAGAGTATTAGTGAAAGAGAAGAGAGAGGCATTTGGACGATTTTTGCAGGGAAAAAATGCAATTGAGTGGGAGATGTATAAAAGAAAGAGACAGGAGGTCAAGAGAAAGGTGCAAGAGGTGAAAAAAAGGGCAAATGAGAGTTGGGGTGAGAGAGTATCATTAAATTTTAGGGAGAATAAAAAGATGTTCTGGAAGAAGGTAAATAAAGTGCGTAAGACAAGGGAGCAAATGGGTACTTCGGTGAAGGGCGCAAGTGGGGAGGTGATAACAAGTAGTGGTGATGTGAGAAGGAGATGGAGTGAGTATTTTGAAGGTTTGTTGAATGTGTTTGATGATAGAGTGGCAGATATAGGGTGTTCTGGTCGAGGTGGTGTGCAAAGTGAGAGGGTTAGGGAAAATGATTTGGTAAACAGAGAAGAGGTAGTGAAAGCTTTGCGGATGATGAAAGCCGGCAAGGCAGCAGGTTTGGATGGTATTGTAGTGGAATTTATTAAAAAAGGGGGTGACTGTATTGTTGACTGGTTGGTAAGGTTATTTAATGTATGTATGACTCATGGTGAGGTGCCTGAGGATTGGCGGAATGCGTGCATAGTGCCATTGTACAAAGGCAAAGGGGATAAGAGTGAGTGCTCAAATTACAGAGGTATAAGTTTGTTGAGTATTCCTGGTAAATTATATGGGAGGGTATTGATTGAGAGGGTGAAGGCATGTACAGAGCATCAGATTGGGGAAGAGCAGTGTGGTTTCATAAGTGGTAGAGGATGTGTGGATCAGGTGTTTGCTTTGAAGAATGTATGTGAGAAATACTTAGAAAAGCAAATGGATTTGTATGTAGCATTTATGGATCTGGAGAAGGCATATGATAGAGTTGATAGAGATGCTCTGTGGAAGGTATTAAGAATATATGGTGTGGGAGGAAAGTTGTTAGAAGCAGTGAAAAGTTTTTATCGAGGATGTAAGGCATGTGTACGTGTAGGAAGAGAGGAAAGTGATTGGTTCTCAGTGAATGTAGGTTTGCGGCAGGGGTGTGTGATGTCTCCATGGTTGTTTAATTTGTTTATGGATGGGGTTGTTAGGGAGGTAAATGCAAGAGTTTTGGAAAGAGGGGCAAGTATGAAGTCTGTTGGGGATGAGAGAGCTTGGGAAGTGAGTCAGTTGTTGTTCGCTGATGATACAGCGCTGGTGGCTGATTCATGTGAGAAACTGCAGAAGCTGGTGACTGAGTTTGGAAAAGTGTGTGGAAGAAGAAAGTTAAGAGTAAATGTGAATAAGAGCAAGGTTATTAGGTACAGTAGGGTTGAGGGTCAAGTCAATTGGGAGGTGAGTTTGAATGGAGAAAAACTGGAGGAAGTGAAGTGTTTTAGATATCTGGGAGTGGATCTGGCAGCGGATGGAACCATGGAAGCGGAAGTGGATCATAGGGTGGGGGAGGGGGCGAAAATCCTGGGGGCCTTGAAGAATGTGTGGAAGTCGAGAACATTATCTCGGAAAGCAAAAATGGGTATGTTTGAAGGAATAGTGGTTCCAACAATGTTGTATGGTTGCGAGGCGTGGGCTATGGATAGAGTTGTGCGCAGGAGGATGGATGTGCTGGAAATGAGATGTTTGAGGACAATGTGTGGTGTGAGGTGGTTTGATCGAGTGAGTAACGTAAGGGTAAGAGAGATGTGTGGAAATAAAAAGAGCGTGGTTGAGAGAGCAGAAGAGGGTGTTTTGAAGTGGTTTGGGCACATGGAGAGGATGAGTGAGGAAAGATTGACCAAGAGGATATATGTGTCGGAGGTGGAGGGAACAAGGAGAAGAGGGAGACCAAATTGGAGGTGGAAAGATGGAGTGAAAAAGATTTTGTGTGATCGGGGCCTGAACATGCAGGAGGGTGAAAGGAGGGCAAGGAATAGAGTGAATTGGAGCGATGTGGTATACCGGGGTTGACGTGCTGTCAGTGGATTGAAGCAGGGCATGTGAAGCGTCTGGGGTAAACCATGGAAAGCTGTGTAGGTATGCATATTTGCGTGTGTGGACGTATGTATATACATGTGTATGGGGGGGGGGTTGGGTCATTTCTTTCGTCTGTTTCCTTGCGCTACCTCGCAAACGCGGGAGACAGCGACAAAGTATAACAAATAAATAAATATATATATATATATATATATATATATATATATATATATATATATATATATATATATATATATATATATTTTTTTTTTTTTTTTTTTTTTTTTTATACTTTGTCGCTGTCTCCCGCGTTTGCGAGGTAGCGCAAGGAAACAGACGAAAGAAATGGCCCAACCCCCCCCCCCCCCATACACATGTACATACACACGTCCACACACGCAAATATACATACCTACACAGCTTTCCATGGTTTACCCCAGACGCTTCACATGCCTTGCTTCAATCCACTGACAGCACGTCAACCCCTGTATACCACATGACTCCAATTCACTCTATTTCTTGCCCTCCTTTCACCCTCCTGCATGTTCAGGCCCCGATCACACAAAATCTTTTTCACTCCATCTTTCCACCTCCAATTTGGTCTCCCTCTTCTCCTCGTTCCCTCCACCTCCGACACATATATCCTCTTGGTCAATCTCTCCTCACTCATTCTCTCCATGTGCCCAAACCATTTCAAAACACCCTCTTCTGCTCTCTCAACCACGCTCTTTTTATTTCCACACATCTCTCTTACCCTTACGTTACTTACTCGATCAAACCACCTCACACCACACATTGTCCTCAAACATCTCATTTCCAGCACATCCATCCTCCTGCGCACATCTCTATCCATAGCCCACGCCTCGCAACCATACAACATTGTTGGAACCACTATTCCCTCAAACATACCCATTTTTGCTTTCCGAGATAATGTTCTCGACTTCCACACATTTTTCAAGGCTCCCAAAATTTTCGCCCCCTCCCCCACCCTATGATCCACTTCCGCTTCCATGGTTCCATCCGCTGACAGATCCACTCCCAGATATCTAAAACACTTCACTTCCTCCAGTTTTTCTCCATTCAAACTCACCTCCCAATTGACTTGACCCTCACCCCTACTGTACCTAATAACCTTGCTCTTATTCACATTTACTCTCAACTTTCTTCTTCCACACACTTTACCAAACTCGTTCACCAGCTTCTGCAGTTTCTCACATGAATCAGCCACCAGCGCTGTATCATCAGCGAACAACAACTGACTCACTTCCCAAGCTCTCTCATCCCCAACAGACTTCATACTTGCCCCTCTTTCCAAAACTCTTGCATTTACCTCCCTTACAACCCCATCCATAAACAAATTAAACAACCATGGAGACATCACACACCCCTGCCGCAAACCTACATTCACTGAGAACCAATCACTTTCCTCTCTTCCTACACGTACACATGCCTTACATCCTCGATAAAAACTTTTCACTGCTTCTAACAACTTGCCTCCCACACCATATATTCTTAATACCTTCCACAGAGCATCTCTATCAACTCTATCATATGCCTTCTCCAGATCCATAAATGCTACATACAAATCCATTTGCTTTTCTAAGTATTTCTCACATACATTCTTCAAAGCAAACACCTGATCCACACATCCTCTACCACTTCTGAAACCGCACTGCTCTTCCCCAATCTGATGCTCTGTACATGCCTTCACCCTCTCAATCAATACCCTCCCATATAATTTACCAGGAATACTCAACAAACTTATACCTCTGTAATTTGAGCACTCACTCTTATCCCTATATCTGCCACTCTATCATCAAACACATTCAACAAACCTTCAAAATACTCACTCCATCTCCTTCTCACATCACCACTACTGGTTATCACCTCCCCATTTGCGCCCTTCACTGAAGTTCCCATTTGCTCCCTTGTCTTACGCACCTTATTTACCTTCTTCCAGAACATATTTTTATTCTCCCTAAAATTTAATGATACTCTCTCACCCCAATTCTCATTTGCCCTTTTTTTCAGCGCTTGCACCTTTCTCTTGACCTCCTGTCTCTTTCTTTTATACGTCTCCCACTCAACTGCATTTTTCCCTGCAAAAATCGTCCAAATGCCTCTCTCTTCTCTTTCACTAATACTCTTACTTCTTCATCCCACCACTCACTACCCTTTCTAATCAACCCACCTCCCACTCTTCTCATGCCACAAGCATCTTTTGCGCAATCCATCACTGATTCCCTAAATACATCCCATTCCTCTCCCACTCCCCTTACTTCCATTGTTCTCACCTTTTTCCATTCTGTACTCAGTCTCTCCTGGTACTTCCTCACACAAGTCTCCTTCCCAAGCTCACTTACTCTCACCACCCTCTTCACCCCAACATTCACTCTTCTTTTCTGAAAACCCATACAAATCTTCACCTTAGCCTCTACAAGATAATGATCAGACATCCCTCCAGTTGCACCTCTCAGCACATTAACATCCAAAAGACTCTCTTTCGCGCGCCTGTCAATTAACACGTAATCCAATAACGCTCTCTGGCCATCTCTCCTACTTACATAAGTATACTTATGTATACCTCGCTTTGTTTTGGTCGAGGTGGTGTGCAAAGTGAGAGGGTTAGGGAAAATGATTTGGTAAACAGAGAAGAGGTAGTAAAAGCTTTGCGGAAGATGAAAGCCGGCAAGGCAGCAGGTATGGATGGTATTGCAGTGGAATTTATTAAGAAAGGGGGTGACTGTATTGTTGACTGGTTGGTAAGGATATTTAATGTATGTATGACTCACGGTGAGGTGCCTGAAGATTGGCGGAATGCGTGCATAGTGCCATTGTACAAAGGCAAAGGGGATAAGAGTGAGTGCTCAAATTACAGAGGTATAAATTTGTTGAATATTCCTGCTAAATTATATGGGAGGGTACTGACTGAGAGGGTGAAGGCATGTACAGAGCATCAGATTGGGGAAGAGCAGTGTGGTTTCATAAGTGGTAGAGGATGTGTGGATCAGGTGTTTGCTTTGAAGAATGTATGTGAGAAATACTTAGAAAAGCAAATGGATTTGTATGTAGCATTTATGGATCTGGAGAAGGCATATGATAGAATTGATAGAGATGCTCTGTGGAAGGTATTAAGAATATATGGTGTGGGAGGAAAGTTGTTAGAAGCAGTGAAAAGTTTTTATCGAGGATGTAAGGCATGTGTACGTGTAGGAAGAGAGGAAAGTGATTGGTTCTCAGTGAATGTAGGTTTACGGCAGGGGTGTGTGATGTCTCCATGGTTGTTTAATTTGTTTATGGATGGGGTTGTTAGGGAGGTGAATGCAAGAGTTTTGGAAAGAGGGGCAAGTATGAAGTCTGTTGGGGATGAGAGAGCTTGGGAAGTGAGTCAGTTGTTGTTCGCTGATGATACAGCGCTGGTGGCTGATTCATGTGAGAAACTGCAGAAGCTGGTGACTGAGTTTGGTAAAGTGTGTGGAAGAAGAAAGTTAAGAGTAAATGTGAATAAGAGCAAGGTTATTAGGTACAGTAGGGTTGAGGGTCAAGTCAATTGGGAGGTGAGTTTGAATGGAGAAAAACTGGAGGAAGTGAAGTGTTTTAGATATCTGGGAGTGGATCTGGCAGCGGATGGAACCATGGAAGCGGAAGTGGATCATAGGGTGGGGGAAGGGTCGAAAATTCTGGGAGCCTTGAAGAATGTGTGGAAGTCGAGAACATTATCTCGGAAAGCAAAAATGGGTATGTTTGAAGGAATAGTGGTTCCAACAATGTTGTATGGTTGCGAGGCGTGGGCTATGGATAGAGTTGTGCGCATGAGGATGGATGTGCTGTAAATGAGATGTTTGAGGACAATGTGTGGTGTGAGGTGGTTTGATCGAGTAAGTAACGTAAGGGTAAGAGAGATGTGTGGAAATAAAAAGAGCGTGGTTGAGAGAGCAGAAGAGGGTGTTTTGAAATGGTTTGGGCACATGGAGAGAATGAGTGAGGAAAGATTGACCAAGAGGATATATGTGTCAGAGGTGGAGGGAACGAGGAGAAGAGGGAGACCAAATTGGAGGTGGAAAGATGGAGTGAAAAAGATTTTGTGTGATCGGGGCCTGAACTTGCAGGAGGGTGAAAGGAGGGCAAGGAAAAGAGTGAATTTGAGCGATGTGGTATACCGGGGTTGACGTGCTGTCAGTGGATTGAATCGGGGCATGTGAAGCGTCTGTGGTAAACCATGGAAAGCTGTGTAGGTATGTATATTTGCGTGTGTGGACGTATGTATATACATGTGTATGGGGGTGGGTTGGGCCATTTAATTCGTCTGTTTCCTTGCGCTACCTCGCAAACGCGGGAGACAGCGACAAAGCAAAAAAAAAAAAAAAAAATATATATATATATATATATATATATATATATATATATATATATATATATATATATATATATATATATATATATATATATTCTTTTTTTTTTATACTTTGTCGCTGTCTCCCGCGTTTGCGAGGTAGCGCAAGGAAACAGACCAAAGAAATGGCCGAACCCCCCCCATACACATGTATATACATACGTCCACACACGCAAATATACATACCTACACAGCTTTCCATGGTTCACCCCAGACGCTTCACATGCCTTGATTCAATCCACTGACAGCACGTCAACCCCGGTATACCACATCGCTCCAATTCACTCTATTCCTTGCCCTCCTTTCACCCTCCTGCATGTTCAGGCCCCGATCACACAAAATCTTTTTCACTCCATCTTTCCACCTCCAATTTGGTCTCCCTCTTCTCCTCGTTCCCTCCACCTCCGACACATATATCCTCTTGGTCAATCTTTCCTCACTCATTCTCTCCATGTGCCCAAACCACTTCAAAACACCCTCTTCTGCTCTCTCAACCACGCTCTTTTTATTTCCACACATCTCTCTTACCCTTACGTTACTCACTCGATCAAACCACCTCACACCACCCATTGTCCTCAAATATCTCATTTCCAGCACATCCATCCTCCTGCACACAACTCTATCCATAGCCCACGCCTCGCAACCATACAACATTGTTGGAACCACTATTCCTTCAAACATACCCATTTTTGCTTTTCGAGATAATGTTCTCGACTTCCACACATTCTTCAAGGCCCCCAGAATTTTCGCCCCCTCCCCCACCCTATGATCCACTTCCGCTTCCATGGTTCCATCCGCTGCCAGATCCACTCCCAGATATCTAAAACACTTCACTTCCTCCAGTTTTTCTCCATTCAAACTCACCTCCCAATTGACTTGACCCTCAACCCTACTGTACCTAATAACCTTGCTGTTATTCACATTTACTCTTAACTTTCTTCTTCCACACACTTTACCAAACTCAGTCACCAGCTTCTGCAGTTTCTCACATGAATCAGCCACCAGCGCTGTATCATCAGCGAACAACAACTGACTCACTTCCCAAGCTCTCTCATCCCCAACAGACTTCATACTTGCCCCTCTTTCCAGGACTCTTGCATTTACCTCCCTAACAACCCCATCCATAAACAAATTAAACAACCATGGAGACATCACACACCCCTGCCGAAGACCTACATTCACTGAGAACCAATCACTTTCCTCTCTTCCTACACGTACACATGCCTTACATCCTCGATAAAAACTTTTCACTGCTTCTAACAACTTTCCTCCCACACCATATATTCTTAATACCTTCCACAGAGCATCTCTATCAACTCTATCAAATGCCTTCTCCAGATCCATAAATGCTACATACAAATCCATTTGCTTTTCTAAGTATTTCTCACATACATTCTTCAAAGCAAACACCTGATCCACACATCCTCTACCACTTCTGAAACCACACTGCTCTTCCCCAATCTGATGCTCTGTACATGCCTTCACCCTCTCAATCAATACCCTCCCATATAATTTACCAGGAATACTCAACAGACTTATACCTCTGTAATTTGAGCACTCACTCTTATCCCTTTTGCCTTTGTACAATGGCACTATGCACGCATTCCGCCAATCCTCAGGCACCTCACCATGAGTCATACATACATTAAATAACCTTACCAACCAGTCAACAATACAGTCACCCCCTTTTTTAATAAATTCCACTACAATACCATCCAAACCTGCTGCCTTGCCGGCTTTCATCTTCCGCAAAGCTTTCACTACCTCTTCTCTGTTTACCAAATCATTTTCCCTAACCCTCTCACTTTGCACACCACCTCGACCAAAACACCTTATATCTGCCATTCTATCATCAAACACATTCAACAAACCTTCAAAATACTCACTCCATCTCCTTCTCACATCACCACTACTTGTTATCACCTCCCCATTTGCGCCCTTCACTGAAGTTCCCATTTGCTCCCTTGTCTTACGCACTTTATTTACCTCCTTCCAGAACATCTTTTTATTCTCCCTAAAATTTAATGATACTCTCTCACCCCAACTCTCATTTGCCCTTTTTTTCACCTCTTGCACCTTTCTCTTGACCTCCTGTCTCTTTCTTTTATACATCTCCCAGTCAATTGCATTTTTTCCCTGCAAAAATCGTCCAAATGCCTCTCTCTTCTCTTTCACTAATACTCTTACTTCTTCATCCCACCACTCACTACCCTTTCTAATCAACCCACCTCCCACTCTTCTCATGCCACAAGCATCTTTTGCGCACTCCATCACTGATTCCCTAAATACATCCCATTCCTCCTCCACTCCCCTTGCTTCCATTGTTCTCACCTTTTTTCATTCTGTACTCAGTCTCTCCTGGTACTTCCTCACACAGGTCTCCTTCTCAAGCTCACTTACTTTCACCACCCTCTTCACCCCAACATTCACTTTTCTTTTCTGAAAACTCATACAAATCTTCACCTTAGCCTCCACAAGATAATGATCAGACATCCCTCCAGTTGCACCTCTCAGCACATTAACATCCAAAAGTCTCTCTTTCGCACGCCTGTCAATTAACACGTAATCCAATAACGCTCTCTGGCCATCTCTCCTACTTACATAAGTATACTTATGTATATCTCGCTTTTTAAACCAGGTATTCCCAATCATCAGTCCTTTTTCAGCACATAAATCTACAAGCTCTTCACCATTTCCATTTACAACACTGAACACCCCATGTATACCAATTATTCCCTCAACTGCCACATTACTTACCTTTGCATTCAAATCACCCATCACTATAACCCGGTCTCGTGCATCAAAACCACTAACACACTCATTCAGCTGCTCCCAAAACACTTGCCTCTCTTGATCTTTCTTCTCATGCCCAGGTGCATATGCACCAATAATCACCCACCTCTCTCCATCAACTTTCAGTTTTACCCATATTAATCGAGAATTTACTTTCTTACACTCTATCACATACTCCCACAACTCCTGTCTCCCGATTGGTAAATGCTAATGATGAATAATTTCGAGTTCGTCTTCTACAAATATTGCCATACATGTAGAAATGTAACCACCACCATAATGCAAACACATTACGAGAAAAGAAAGGATTTCTCTTACCTGTTATTGTAGTCAAGCTCAACTCGTTTACAACACGCTTTACGATAACATATTGTCCAGAATATTGTTGAGATCAATGGTCATTATTCTCTAAATACCAGCTTTCAGAGGGATAATTGATCAATAATGGACTAATCTGTATGTACAACGAATTCGAGTGATTGTGCTCGGCTTCACGTTATGTTAAGAAGGAAATAAAAGCATCAATATCATGATGCTCATTATTAGCAGGTAAAATATAGATATTACACTTTTTTACAGTAAAACAAATATTCATCTGCACTTAGAAGTCTGACGAAATTTGCCGTAGATTCAAACTGGATTGAATTCGGATGTAACCTCAATATTTCTTGACATTGTAGGCAGAAGAACTTCTCCCTTATATCGTTTCATAAATCTTTCATTCTAAATATATGTATGAATCAAGAAGATGTCGAAAGGTCAGAATATATGAACTGCAGAGAAATGATTTTGGTGTCTATTCCATGGAGGTCGTTGTTCATTCACACACACACACACACATATATATATATATATATATATATATATATATATATATATATAGATAGATAATTTCCCCTACATATTATATCATATCAATATAACTGCTTGTACTGACATTGGTGCTGTAATAACAAAATAATGAAAATGATAATAGTAATAATGATAATAATAATAATAATAATAATAATAATAATAATAATAATAATAATGATAATAATAATAATAATAATAATAATAATAATAGTAATAATAATAATAATAATAATAATAATAATAATAATAATAATAATAATAATGATAATAATAATGATAATAATAATAATGATAATAACAATAATAATGATAATAATAATAATAATAATAATAATAATAATAATAATAATAATAATAATAATAATTATCATTATTATCTTTCGAATGCTCTCAAGGTTTTCAAAATGCAATGCCTTACCTTTTAACGAACTTTTTTGTGTTATAAGCTGTGTAACGCGAGAAGTTACCTTTATTCTGTGAGAGAGAGAGAGAGAGAGAGAGAGAGAGAGAGAGAGAGAGAGAGAGAGAGAGAGAGAGAGAGAGAGAGAGAGAGAGATTAAAGCCTTAATCATACCTCAAGAGAAGAGCGATCCCCCGAGGCTGCCTTTTGGCATAAAAAAAAAGTGTTCAAGTCTTCCATTTTTCCAGCGGTCGTTCATCGGAGAGGCAGCCGTTTAATATGTTCCTTGTTTCATCAGCGGATAAAGGTAAGATTTTTCTTTCTTTTATCATTTCCTTATTTAGATATATGTACACGTTCTTTTGTACAACACAATTGCAGGGGAAAGATATGAAAGACACAACATTCTTTGTCTAAAATCATGGCTGCTTCCTGAAGGAAGGAAATGTGAATTGGCGTTGCTTAAGACCAGCTTATTTACGTGTAGGCCCGGCAGTCTTTCCCAGACCCGTTAGGGTCGCGGGATGGCTGGAAAAAATGAAAAGAAAAGTATACAAAAATTGTAAATGTACATAATAGTGAAGAAATTGCCACATTCAAGAAGAAACTTGCATTTTGGAGAGAAAAATTCGCCAGGGGAAATATGGCTGCTTTTTCAGACCGGAGTGAGTGTAGCAGTGCTGGGAGATGTCAGAAATAACCTTCGCTGACGTTAAAGTGTTTTTTTTCAAGCTCATTTGAAGAAGCTTCAGGAGGAAATGGACAGATATTTGCCCGAAAATGTCGACCTATGTCAACATAGCTGGGTTAGGAATGTCTTCGGTGTGAACGTCAGTGTGGTTGAAGAAGACATCTATGGCGCTCAAGAAGTGACAGATCTCTAGGAAAATCAGACTCTGAATTCTGGGCTCAATTACTTGAAGGATAAGTCTAGTACGACTCGTGAGGCTGAAAAGGTGGTTCTTCCTTCTCCAGGAACCATATACCTTTGTGAACTAGGATTTTCAGCCTCTTGTGACGTTCGTCTGTATCCTCGCCATGATATACGCTGTGCTGTGTCTATCGGCATAAAATAAAAGCTGGAAAAACTCGCCCATAAAATAAAGGAACATCACAGTAGCCACTAAAATACTTCACTGTTTTCTTCCTGTGGAATTTTTGCAATGAAGTCCATTTGAAGAAAGAAATAATTAAATCCCCAGTTATTTGTGTGATCATAGAATAGCATCATGATGGTAACCGCAGTTTTTGTTTTACTATTGAAGCAGCGTCATAATTGCCAGTCAAAAGTTGGTTTTTCTTTGCCTAATTTTGTAATAAATTACATTTGCATGAAGTTGCGCCTTTCATCGATCATACGAGAAATATCGAAATTTACTGATTCTCATATTAAAAGTAAGATCCAGTAAAATGTATTGGATAAAACGAAGTAAACAAACACTGAATATATTTCTGGCCTGAGGGTCGCCAGGCCATACAAATTGTGTTCAGGGTCCAAGTCCAAAAAAGTCTGGGAAACACTGGACTGTAGGGTGGGTGATGAGCAACGATAATAGTTGCTTTCAGCTTGGGTAATTATGCATACACTAAACTTAGTTGAAGTTAGATACGATATATATATATATATATATATATATATATATATATATATATATATATATACACACACACACACACACACGAGTCCACGGGGAAAAGAAATACGATTACGTTCCCAAGTGCACTTTCGCGTAAGTCACATCATCAGGGGAAATACAAGAAAGAAATATAACAGTCAATTGATATACAACGAAGAGACGTAGCTAGGACGCCATTTGTTTACCAAATGGCGTCCTAGCTCGAATGTACTCTTTAGTGTTACTAATGCACACGGGAGGAGTACATTCAGTTGGATAGAAAGAATGACACCATTGCACGAAGATATAGCTGGATTCATTCGCTCTCTTGACTATTATATGGCAATCCAACTAGATTCTCCCGGTTAGACAGAAGACATTGTTAAAGACCTGAAGAATTTTGAACACGTAAATAGGGCCATTGGCTAACACATGATCAGTGACTGATTTCGTTTTAACACCTGCCGTGGCTGATCAACCTGGGAAAATGCTGAGGTGAAGATCAAGATGGGCACGGCCCGGGAGAGGTGTTCGCGTATGGTAAAGCCAATATGATTCTACCGATTAAGTGTCATGAGTTATTTCTCCGCTCTAAATGGAGTTCATATTGACAAACTGATGATGGTAGGTTTCCTGACATCCTTAGATCCATTAGACCGGCATTGATGATGTTTGAATACTGACACTGATGACAACAGTTCGCTTCCCTCTTCAACAACTGTAGCCATCAGAAAGAACGTAATGTCCCAACGAACACGAAATAGACATGAGAAGATACTGCCTCATGACTGTAGCTGCGTATATGTCTCCCGGCTGAACTCAACGAGAGGATGTGATGTAAATATGCATCACTTACCCAGCATGCGCAGAGCATTGCTAAAATTGGTCAGTATTTATATCCATCGTTGTACAGTGATGGTGGCCAGCCAGCTTGGCTGCAGGGCGTCAGGTTTGTAAGATTAGTATTCTGTACCATCTATCAGCTGGAAGTTGGCATACCTGGGATTTTAGTGAGCTCCCGTAGGAAAGGAATAACGAATTATGTGTAATAGCTTATGTAAAGCTTGCATATTATTATTATATGTAGATTATGTGGTATAGTAATACATGCTACTGTAATATGTTTCGGATGAAATGAAAAAGTGTAGAGGTTTATTTTCATTCGCATGTTGATGACTAACAAATTCCCCCCTTCTCTCCACCCCAACCATAACATAATGTAATACATCCCACAACATCCCGACCATTGGATGTTCCATAATTATATGGTCCAATGATTTTTTTTCTAGAATCAGTAACTTAGCAAAACCAAATTTGAAAATGTTAGTTTACGGTTTGATAGCTATTTCATAACCACCAATGAATTGCCCTACACCGTCTGCCTTTTATGTATTTGTTTTTACTCAATCATCAGCCATCAAATAAGATATTTGAATAAAATGTATGATAAAAAGAAAAGCTTACGTATAACAGCGAAACCTACGTTGGTGATAGGCTATAACTTGTTCCTCGTTGCGTAGAAACAAATAAAGAATTAGAATGGTGAGTTAGGGTTTGTTAGGTCAGAGTTACTAGTTGAATTAGCTTAGAGGGAAGTGGTTGTATGAATAGTACATAGACCATAAGCTGCGGGTCTTTTACAAGTTATGAACTCAAAGTAGGATTTCGTAAATTCCGCGACGTCTTTATCTTCCTCTATTTATCATATCTCGTTGTAGTTTAAACGAACGTATCTGCGTCTGATGATTGCGATAATGTACTTCTTTACTGGCCTAGTTTTATTTTCTCATCCATATCTTACTGGTGTTAGTTTTCCTCTTGATAGCCGGACTTTACGTTGTCATTTGCACACATCAAGTTAGCGAGGCCTTTCCCAACCTAAACACTTTGGACATAAGTTTCTGTGTGTGTGTGTGTGTGTGTGTGTGTGTGTGTGTGTGTGTGTGTGTGTGAGCTACGCTGAGAGATCTTCCACCAGTTTTCTCGGACTACGGCAAGTAAGAGAAAGGTGATCTATGTCTCGGGAGTTCACCAGCTCTAGTTGTAACTATAATAAAGAGCAAAGTCCAACATTCTGTCCATCGCTTGTTAGCTTGAATGATCCATAGTTTCGTAATTTTTTTTCCAATTTGTGTGGGGGTGAGAGAGGGCTATCATGTACATTTAACATTGCTATGCAATTGTGTTGATGGTGAAATAAGTGGGTAACAAGAGATGTGTACATCATAAAGAGGAAGGTAACACATCAGAATGTGTATAGCAGAGTCTGAAGGTCAGTTATAGCTTGGAAAAGCGTTCCGGCCTCAAGCAGGTGCTGCCGGGGACCCAGTAGGTCCCCCCCCCCCCCATCTTGCACCGTCCCCAGCGTCCCAACGGACGGGAGTAGCAGTCCCAACCCGCCGGGATGTCAACCGTCCCGCCACGCCAAACCGCCTCTGGGAAGTGGTACCCGCCATGTTGTCCTCGGGGTCCCGACCAGATCCCGCCCACCACCGACGCACACCGCGGCGCCGCCCACGCCGGCCCGCGGCCCGACCGACACCAGGTGTAACGGGCTGGCTGCCTGATCCCGATTTGTACCCTCGCACCACATCTTGGAGAGGAAGTGGGTCCAGTTTAGGACCTTGGCGGAGCACACCTCGAAGCCCTAACCCCCGGACAGCACTTAAGCCCTCCTGACTCCCTGCTCCACTACTCCACTCCAGTTCAAAAGTAGCCGACGTGACCCGTGCGGAGTCTCCTGGTCATTTCCCGTACGCCTTGTACGACTTCCGTTGTATCGTCGTAGCTGCACTTGTTCTCGTGTGCAGGCCAGAGCGCAGAGCAACCCGCAGAGACCTGGGTGTCGTCGATCACGATGGTCTCTGACCCTTTGGAAGCAATGTCAGGCTTCGTAAAGGACTCGGCCATGGGGGACACAAGGCTTTCGGACCACATCGTGTCTCGTCTCCCTCAACCGGACGGCCACGAAATTGCTGATGTTATTGTGGCGCTTGACCCTCTCCTCCCGTGGTACGTACGTGGGCACGACTGGACTATGCGCCCGAGCTTACCGGGCTGGTGACATGAGTTACATAGTCCGGAAATGTCGGGTCGGACTCTAGCAGTCCTATCGGGGGTGGGCAGCGCCGCAACTCTCATTTGGACGGCCTTAACGTAGTCACCGTCTGTGAGGAGACAAGTCCCACTGGTGATCCATCTGCTGACCTGAGGCGTGGCAGCAGATGGAGCGAGACTCATCTCATCACAGGTGCTGGCGAGGTTCGGCCTCCAAACTGCGCTGGCGATCGTTTTTATGACTCGTTTGCCGACCAGCAATGCATGCAGGTCCCGACCAGCTCTGTAACTTCGTTATAATTACAGATTCCGCTGATGCCGCTGCCTGCCTGCATCACAGGGTCTGACGAGGTGAGTAATTCATTAAGCCGCTCTTGCTTCCGCAGCGGGACGGTCGAAACAGTCGGGAATCCTCAGCCCACCATCGCCCGTTGCTGAGTGGAAGTACGCGCCGGGCACATCGGCTGGCAGACGAAGCCTGCAGCGAACCGCCGTCCGCACCTGTGTGTCCACGGGCGCCAGCTGCGCTTGGTATACTTCACTGAGCACCAGGCGGTGAATGAGGTTGGGCACGAGATGGTCAGTGAGGGTTTAGAGGGAGCTCGGCTGATGTTGGCTAGCTCCTCTTCTGACAGGGAACAGTAGGATCGCCAACGGTGCTGCCCCAAATTTGGAATGTCTGATTTTCATTTACATACCAAGTTTTCCGCTCGCAGTCCAACACTTTCCCGGATTCACCTGAACCCCCCCCCCCCTCCCCCGCTCTCTCTCTCTCTCTCTCTCTCTCTCTCTCTCTCTCTCTCTCTCTCTCTCTCTCTCTCTGCGCGCGCGCGCGCGCGCGCGAGAGAGAGAGAGAGAGAGAGAGAGAGAGAGAGAGAGAGAGAGTCTTTGCCATGATATCATTGTTCCTCTGCAGACCAACCTATGTCTGCGCCACCAGACCCCAGGTTATCAGCAAACGCCAGCTCTGACACCTTATGCCCCCATGCCCGATTCCTTCACCCTTGCAATTACTTCGTCAGTCACAAGGCTGAAAAGAATGGGCGATACGGGGTCGCCTTGCTTGACCTCACGAGACATGTTTATCTTTGTCATAGACATCTGCCTTCAACATGGGTGAAGGTTCGCTCGTACGTCGACCTAACATATACTCTGACTGGGGCTGGGATCCCCTTACGCGACCTGGCTCGCGCAGTAGTGCTATGATTAACACCATCGAATGCTTCTGCTATGTCCAGGAATGCCAGGTGCACATGCGTGGGCGTGTGCCCGCGCACGACCGATCATCTCGCGTCCAGATATCGTGAGGGGTCTCGAGGTATCCGACCTTAGAGACGAATTCCTTCTGAGCGGCATCAGTGTTTTGTCCTTAGGGTCAGTAGGGTTGGGGACTTTCGGTATCAGTACAGTACGATTTTCTCTGAATGGTTCGGGCAGCGTAGTGGTGGCGATCCACAGACTGAACGTCTTGCAGAGCACCCGCGGCGGAATGGACATCAGGAGTCTCGTTTGCATTCGGTCGGGGACGGATGTTGTGGTGGATTTGAAGTGGTGTGTTGCCACGCTCGCGGTAATGACCTCTACTGGTGGGTCGCATGTTTGGTCACAGTCGGGTAATGGCGTCTGTCGGGCCGGGAAAAGAGGGCTTCCCAGATGGGGTTGAGGGATGTCTGGCCCAACTGAAGTTGCCGGTACCTCTCAGTCGCCTTTCAAGACGCGCCAGCGACTTATGTATAAAGTCGCTGTATCTCGTGGCATCGCTGCCCATCGCCGACGGTTTCCGCTCAGAAGAGCCGCCCCCTTCAGTCCGGGGTCCATTGCCCGTGTCGGTGTGTCGTCTTGTTCCTCCCTCACCGCCAGTATGGTGGTAGGGAGGGTGTACCACAGGAACTGACCAACAGCTTGTCATGCTCTGTGGTCACCCTGATGATGGAGAGGCCGTCCTACCACCCCCCGGCGCAAATGTCCGAGGGCGGCGTTTAACACTTTCTCGCCCGACTTCATGTGGTGTGGGGGCCAGGGACCACAAGCGTGTCTAGGCAGGACATAGTCTTCGCGACAGTGGAGGTAACGGTATGGGGTTGGGGTGGCCCGTGGAGCACCAGGGGACATCTATAACCGTGGTCTGCTCTTGGTCCCCTGTACACCTCAAGCTTACCGTGTCTACATATCCTCATGTCTTTGTGAGGGGTCTTGTTGATGTGTTGTTTGCATCACTTTATAAAATCGTCTCTGATTAAGGTTAGGCCATTTTTCTTCCTTGGTCAAGCGAGGGAAAGATTTCTTGTGCTTGCCATACATAGTTGCTTGGTATAGGACGTGATATTTGATGTCCATTTCAGATATGTTTACACTCGATTCAATCAGTGTGAGGAAGTTGATTTTACGTCCTTCTGTGGTGAATATGATTGTATCTACCAATTTCGACGTCACTGCGTAGGGATATATGCTCAACTTATGATGGTTGATCTCAGAATTGTTTCTGAATAATTTCAAGCCATACGTATGTAGTGCTGACTCATTCTGGTGGTTTTGTGTGTGTGTGTGTGTGTGTGTGTGTAGACCAGATCCCATAATCATTTCACTTAGATCTGCTATAATCTCACATCTTTTTCTGCTAACAGCATCTGAACACATCCATCCATCATCTCTGCTTCCTGTGTTAGCAACTGTATATTCCAGGTAAAATATCTTGGTTTCCAAACCTCCTTAAAACAGTTTTAGCAACACTTGCTCACTCATCGTCAGTGCCACCTTGACTTGCATTTTAAAATCGTTCATAAAACACTCAGTGAATAATGGTGGGAAAAAAAAAAGAATCAGGAAAACAAATGGTGATCAGCTAGTTATATCGTTTATTCTCTGGCAGCTTCATACGTGTCGTAGAAGGCCACTAAGAGAGGAAGAGGGGGCTGGGAATCCTCTCTACCCTTTTTTATTTTTATTTTCCAAAAGAAGTAACAGAGAAGGGGGCCAAGTGAGGATATTTCTTCCAAGGCTCAGTCCTCTGTTCTTATCCTACTTCGCTAACGCGGGAAATGGCGAATATGTTTGATATATATATATATATATATATATATATATATATATATATATATATATATATATATATATATTTCTTTTTCTTCTTTCAAACTATTCGCCATTTCCCGCATTAGCGAGGTAGCGTTAAGAACAGAGGACTGGGCCTTTGAGGGAATACCCTCACCTGGCCCAATTCTCTGTTCCTTCTTTTGGAAAATTAAAAAAAAAAAAACGAGATGGGAGGATTTCCAGCCCCCCGCTCTCTCCCCTTTTAGTCGCCTTCTACGACACGCAGGGAATACGTGGGAAGTATTCTTTCTCCCCTATCCCCAGGGATATATATTCATTTATCATACTTTGTCGCTGTCTCCCGCGGTAGCGCAAGGAAACACGCGCATATACATACCTATACATTTCAACGTATACATACATATACATAAACAGACATATGCTTATATACACATGTACATATTCATACATGCTGCCTTCATCCATTCCTGTCGCCACCCCACCACACATTAAATGGCACCCTCCTCCCCCCACCGCGCGCGCGCGAGGTAGCGCTAGGAAAAGACAACAAAGGCCACATTCATCCACACTCAGCCTGAGCCAGGTACCCATTTCATCGACCAATCCCTAGAGGTGGATGAACAGATAGGTTAATAGGTTGACTGTGAACCGACTGCCGCAACCAGAATTCGAACCCTTGCGCTCGACCCTGGGCGGCCCGTGAATGCGTCATGGTCAGGAGCGCTGACCGCTACACCACGAAGGTCCAAGTTATACCACATAATGGTGATAGATACACGACCATACCAGTGACTAATTTGTTTCGATTACTTTTGATTGGCAGTGATCAGGAATTGATTATTTCACCCCTTTTATAGGTAGTCTGATATGTCTCCTATATGGAACTGACGAATTATGTTCAGTGTTTATGTACCCACTTGATCAGCGCCAAGCCTATATCTGTAATTGTTTGGTTCCGAGTTTCGTATGTGGTTCAGTGATTATATAAATCGTCTCTAAACTAATTAATGTTTACTGCTAATTTGTTCTTCTTTAAGTTTAAACTTATGTTTTTTTTTCATGTTTATATTCTCCTTCTAAGCTGTAGTTCAGCTCTTATATCCTGAAAATGAACCAGAAAGACAGAAGCCAGTTTAATCTGCTTGGAATCTGATAAGTCATTCTTTAATTTACGGTCTGACAGTTTGCTTCACCACTTCCCACTGCCAACACTGCCTTGCTTTCCTTAGCTGTACTCCTTCCGTGTGTCGTGACCCAGGGTCCCCTTAATGTCGTGGACATATCCTGGGTGACACAGCCTGTGACCTCACCTGACCCAATAATCCTCGAAAGAATGTGCTTCGTGACCCAACCTACACATCGGCACCTGCAGTACTAATCCCTGACGCCTACGTACACACGATGTCTGCGAGAGCAGATCAAAAAGCTCCCTCTGTAATTACAGATGACCTGACGTTCTCCATAAGAAGCGTCGCTCTTACGCGCTTGACCTCAAGTCTGCCAGTCTGGTGAAGGTGAGAAGCTTGCGACAGCCAGCGTCAACGTCTCCAATTCCTCTGGTATTAGCTACCTCTCACAGCCCCGACCTCGCCGCCTCCTAAATACCCGGGTTATCACCTCGGCAAACCGCGAGAGAGCCTGGCTCTCGTGGAGGCCGGGTGGGATAACAAGTCCAACTCCCTAGGCCTAGTGCTTACGTCCCTCACTACCGGCGAGCCGCCCTAGAGCATAGGCCCCGCCCGCACCTCCTGAGTTGTGGGCAAGTTTGATCTCAAACAACAAACTAGTCAGGCAGTTGATTCATCTCTAGACAACAAGTGTACCACTTACCTTAGGTCGTCTTCACGCCAGTTTAGCGGGTGTTCTGGTAAGATTTATTACAGTGGTAAAACAGTGTGAGGGGCGCGGGAACACGTCAAACAACAACAACGATTTATTGGATAAAGTATGGGTGAGGTGGCAGAGGTCAGTGGAAGAGTATGGGTGAGGTGGCAGAGGTCAGTGGGAGAGTATGGGTGAGGTGGTAGAGGGCAGTGGGTTGCTGGAGGTGGAGGATGATGGTGAAGAAGAGGTAACGCAACGTAAGTCGGGTAATACGAGGCAGGCATGGCAGGGGTCCTGTGATGCTGGTGGTGATGGTAGGAAGCGTCACATGAAGCAGGAGCACGCGGGAGAAATGCGTGGCTGCCCAGTTAACGTGGAGCTTCTGCAGGAGGAGGAGGTGGGTGTGGTGTGGGTGTGCGGTGTCTGCCGATTATTGACAGGGTAGCAGGAAGCGCTATGGATGCAGGAGTGCGGCGGGCGTGGCCGTCGGTCCCTTGTTGTTACAGCTGCTGCTCGTGACGTGCAGAGGCGATGTCCCACGCGAGCCCTCCTGCAGGTGGTGTACGTCAGAGATGAGGCACCACAGTGAAGCCTGGCAGGAAGATGAAACGTCAGGAGTCCCGTTGGACATCTGCTGACAGAGACGCACTAAGGTCGGCTGGAGTCACACGATCAAGACTCCAGGTACCTGCGTGGTACACTTGTTATCTTGTGGTGAGTCAACTGACTGACTGATTTGCTGCTTTTATTTTCTATTTTTAAGATCGTCGGACTTCTGCTTGGTCCGACACGGGCCTTTGCCTGTTGGCGGCCTGTTCCCTGGTTTTAATGCGTGGTCTTTTGAGATGCAGGCAACTTATTATGGAGATGGTGTTGGGTGCGCTATTTTCATCTGAGAGGTGGGGGGTGGGGGTACTCAGCTATGGTCGGGAGCAGGTGTTCCATATGGTTCTTTTGGGTCTTGTAAAGTAGTGAGGCCGCTGGTAGTATATGGTCTTCCTCACTGTAATCAGGGACTCTTGCGCGGAGACTTTGTGTCACTTGACAGTCCAGCATGTAGTGTTCCAGTGGCCGCGTTCACGGCTCCTGGCAGTAGACGCCCCAGTCTCTGATGACGCCGTCAGTTCTTTGCCAGCTACATTGGTCGTAGACGGTGTAGATTGACTAGGGTTTTCCTGCTCATGTCTCTCTCGTTACTTGGTGGCTTCAGTGACGTGGCCACCATGTACCACTTGGCTGACGTGGATCCGGCATTGTAGGCGTCCTGGAGATTCCTCTTGGTCCGGAGCCTTGCTGACTTGTTGCAGGCTCACTGGAACGTGCACCTGGATATTGCTAAAGCGTGAAGCTGCTTTAGCTGCCTTGTCTGCTGTCTCGTTCCCCTCGTGACTGGGGATCCAGTGTATGATGACGGGACGTCCCTGTCGCTGCAGCTCTTGGAGTTGAGCGAGGATCGAGGTGACAACCTTGATGTTGTCCTTTGGGCGGCTGTGTTGCAGCGCTGGCACTGATGACTTGGAGTCCGTGTGTATTATCACGGGCTTCGAGTACGTGGTGGCTGCATGTTCCAGGGCTTTGGAGATGGCTACCAGCTCCGTCTGTAGTGTGGAGCAGCCATCTGACAGCCTCTAGAGGCGATTATGACCTTGTGTGTGGAAGGCGGCTCCCGACCTTCCCTCATCTGTCTGGTCCACTGATCCGTCTGTGAAGTATGCCACAGCTCCAGCAGGCGTCTCAGTGGCCATGGCTCTCAAAGCCAGTCTTCTCAGGTCTTGCTGCTTGAGGCTGGACTTCATGTCTCCTAATGCTGTGGCTGCGAAGGTGGCTGGTGGAGGATCCCATGGAGGCGGTAAGCTTTCCCGGTGTGGTGTATCCGTCAGTATGGATGCCGCCGCTCGAAAGGCTTGGATGGCATTGGCCGCCTCGTGCATCCAAGAGGTTTCTCGCAACCTGTGGTCTAAGTAGAGGGCGGCCCGGACTTTGGCCTTCGTCGTTGAGGGATTGTCTGACCTGCAGATCTTAGCTAGAGTCGCCCCTGTCGTCTGCTTGACTCTTGCTGCTAGTAGGGGTGGCAGTCCAGTCTCCATCTGCAGGTTGCAGATCCTGGTCCACATGGGAGCTCCCAGTATGGTCCAATGTGCATCATTTTGGATGACCTCCATGTTGGTCACCTGTTCATTCCTCAGGCCATGAGTGCTGGAGCACAGTGGTCAACCAGCGATCTGATGGCGGCGGTGTAGTAGGTCATGAGCACCTCCATGTTAGCCCCAGCGGCTGGTCTAGTCATCGACCTCATGTGTTTCCTCTGTTTCTCGTTCTCTGTCGGAGATACTGAAGCTGCGTCCTGAAGTTGAGTTTATGGTCAAGCCACACTCCAAGACGCTGGTGGGTGTCGGTCGGCCCAGGTTACCGGCGTTCCCTGAAGGGAGAGCATCCTGTCTGGCCTCGTGGAGCAGAGGGTCATCGCCCTAGTCTTGTTAGGGATGATCTTGAGTCCCAGTCTGTTGGCACTCATTTTCAACCAGCTTGAGTGCATGGTGGGCGTTAGCGAATCGCCTGCGCCCTCGCACTATCAGCTGGAGATCATCAGTGTTGCAGAGGAGCTCAACCGTAGGCCTGAAGGTGAGCTTCACAAGGTTCTCCATCAAGTTGTGGAAGAGTGTTGGGCTGAGGATGCCTCCTTGTGGGGTGCCATTTTCGAGGCTTTTATGACGAGGCGACACCTTGGAATCGTACTCGTTCCTGGCGGTGCGTCAGGTAGTCCTGGATCCACCCGATGAGCCTGCCCTGGACTCCCTTCTCAGCTAGAGTCTTTAGTATCGCCAGCGGACTGGCGAGTTCGAAGGCTTTTTCCAGGTCCAGGAAGACGACTATAACAGGTTCGCTGTCGATGATGCTCAGTATCTCCGCTGTGTTGGTAGCTGTCCCGGTGTTCTCTGTGTTGGTGAAGATATGGGGATGCATGGGGCTGACTTTCCACTTGAGGCTGTTAAGAACCATCCTCTCTGCCGTCTTGGCGACACAACTGAGGAGGGAGATGGGTACTGATTTCTCTGGTTCTCTGGGCTTAGGATTGGGCTGGATGTCTGCCTTTTTTCCATTCCACTGAAAGTTTCTGTGCTGTTCACGAGGTGTTGATGACCTGCAGATTTTCCAGCGTGGCGTAGCATGGAGTAAGTTCTTGTGTCGGGTCCTCCCTGGTGCCGTGTCCCTGCTCCGTTTCATTGCTCTCTGTAGTTCTAGCTTGGTGAAGGGCCTGTCCGTTGTGTCTTGCCTGCTGTTTGCTTCCCATATGCGTTGTATCCTATCTTTTCTGAGCCTTTCTTGTATTTTCTGCCTGTGTGGGTATGTTGTGTGTGGCTGCTCTGCTCGGTCGGAGAAGAGACCCGCGAGCCTCTCTGCCTCCTCCCTGGGACTGGGGTGAGCTGGTGGTGGCGGTACCGTCGTGCCAGATTCTCTCAACCTGGCCCCACATCCTGCTGAGGGAGGTGTGCGCGTTCAGCTCAGAGCACTATTTGAGCCAGCTTGCTCTCCTGATGCTTCTGGTCTCCTCTCTGGTTGTATGCTGTAGAAGATGCCTGTTTGCATCGGTGGGGTGTCTCCAGTAGTTTTTTCTAGCCCTGTTGACCATGTTGTTGAACTCCTCCACTCTGCTGCAGTAGTACCAGTGGTCTTGTTGTCGTCTGGCTGAGGGCTTGGTTTTGGGGATGGCCAGATCTGCTGCCTCCTGAAGGGCTCGAACTAGTACCTCGTGTAGGCGACTCTCGTCTGTGAGTGTGATGCCCACCTGCTGTTGGTGTTCATCTTGCCATGTCTTAATTTTGCTTACCTCCCAGTTGGCTTTTTGAGTGTCGTGCCTCCATCTCGGTGGTGGAGGCGGAGGGAGCTTGCTGACTGATAGAGTGGTCAGCGTGGCAAAGTGGTCGCTGGTGAGAGAAGGGTGCAGCTGCCAACGAGCTTAGTCTTTTTAGGGAGCGGGAGAGGAAGGTGAGGTCGAGTCTCCCTCCCCTAATGAGGGTTGGGTCGCCGTTGTTGAGGAGGGTAATGTCTGGCGTGTCAAGCAGTGTGTGGTAGAGGTGTAACCCATCATCAGTGGTCCTCGTTGAGTTGAGGAAGGGATGGTGAGTAGTGAAATCTCCCCCTGCCAGCGTGGCGTTGTGCGCAGCCGATACAAATGATTCCGTGCCATATAGAGAGTCCCCCTGGCTCTGGTAGATGTTATAGATGACGACGTCACGGTCTTGCAGTGTGACTCTTGTGGCTTGTGCTTCGACGTCCTGGCCACCAGGCATCAAGTGCACCACCTCTGTGCTTGGGATGTGCGACATGACTAGGATCATGCAGCCTGTGGTCGCTGCCTGATCAAAGTGCTTCCTGTACACCTTGTACCCACTGAAGCGGAAGCTGTGGTGTTCCTGGAGGAGGGTCTCTTGAAGGAGGCCTCTCCTGTCTGCTGCTACATGGAGGAGGTGCGTTTTGTTCCTGATTCACCGAATGTTCCATGGTAGAATCTTCAGGGTGCTGCTGCTCAGTTGTGAGCTGGGCCATGTTGAGCTCCCCTGGTCGGAGGTTCCGGCTCGGTGACCAGCTCTATGAGGTCCATCTCCACTCTGTCTTGCTAGGGTTTCTCGCTGGCCTTCTCTTGACGGAGGGGTACAATGAGGTGGACTTCCTGTTTGGGGGGACTTCTGGGCTTTCTTTTCTTTGCGGCTGCAGCTGAGGTTGTTCTCTCGAGGAGGTTCTCTTTGGGGTGGAATGCACCTCGGTCGTTACTTCCATGTGTTCGAGCGCGGGTGTGGGGTCGTTGACTGGAAGGGTGGCTGTGGGTTTGCTGACAAGAGCGGGGGCTGTGGGGTTGTTGACTGAAGCCGGGGCTGTGGCCACTTGTCCACCAAGTACGCTCACCATCAGGACGGAGAGCTGTGTCGCTTGGCCACTGTGGCCCCAGCAGTGCTGCCAGACCTTCCGCGATGTTGGTCAGGACCTTGCTTAGGTCCGACACGTGGGTCATGCCACTCGGGATCGGCTGCTCATTCTTCGCCGATGTCTTGGGTGGCGGAGGTGGCTCCTCCTGTGTGTCAGTGAGGGATGTCGTAGGGAGCACAAGGAAGTGTTCTGCATTCCGTGGGGGCGGGGCCTGCAACTGCTGTTGGCTGGCCCCATACGAAGGTGCTTGGAGGGGCCGGCTGGTGGTGTTGGCTGTCGTTGTGGTGATGGTGCTGGTTGTCGTTGTGGCGGTGGTGAAGGTTGTCGTTGTTGCGGTGGTGTTGGTTGTCGTTGTTTCGGTGGTGAAGGTTGTCGTTTCGGTGGTGAAGGTTGTCGTTGTTTCGGTGGTGAAGGTTGTCGTTGTGGCGGTGGTGAAGGTTGTCGTTGTTTCGGTGGTGAAGGTTGTCGTTGTGGCGGTGGTGAAGGTTGTCGTTGTTTCGGTGGTGAAGGTTGTCGTTGTGGCGGTGGTGTTGGTTGTCGTTGTTGTGGTGGTGAAGGTTGTCGTTGTGGTGGTGGTGGTGAAGGTTGTCGTTGTGGCGGTGGTGAAGGTTGTCGTTGTGGCGGTGGTGTTGGTTGTCGTTGTGGTGGTGGTGGTGAAGGTTGTCGTTGTGGCGGTGGTGAAGGTTGTTGTTGTTGTGGTGGTGTTGGTTGTCGTTGTGGCGGTGGTGAAGGTTGTCGTTGTGGCGGTGGTGAAGGTTGTCGTTGTGGTGGTGGTGGTGAAGGTTGTCGTTGTTGCGGTGGTGTTGGTTGTCGTTGTGGTGATGGTGCTGGTTGTCGTTGTGGCGGTGGTGTTGGTTGTCGTTGTGGTGGTGGTGAAGGTTGTCGTTGTGGTGGTGGTGAAGGTTGTCGTTGTGGCGGTGGTGAAGGTTGTCGTTGTGGCGGTGGTGTTGGTTGTCGTTGTTGTGGTGGTGAAGGTTGTCGTTGTGGTGGTGGTGATGAAGGTTGTCGTTGTTGCGGTGGTGTTGGTTGTCGTTGTGGTGATGGTCCTGGTTGTCGTTGTGGCGGTGGTGTTGGTTGTCGTTGTGGTGGTGGTGAAGGTTGTCGTTGTGGTGGTGGTGAAGGTTGTCGTTGTGGCGGTGGTGCTGGTTGTCGTTGTGGCGGTGGTGAAGGTTGTCGTTGTGGCGGTGGTGAAGGTTGTCGTTGTTGCGGTGGTGTTGGTTGTCGTTGTGGCGGTGGTGAAGGTTGTCGTTGTGGCGGTGGTGTTGGTTGTCGTTGTGGCGGTGGTGAAGGTTGTCGTTGTTGCGGTGGTGTTGGTTGTCGTTGTGGCGGTGGTGTTGGTTGTCGTTATGGCGGTGGCGAAGGTTGTCGTTGTGGCGGTAGTGTTGGTTGTCGTTGTAGCGGTGGTGAAGGTTGTCGTTGTGGCGGTGGTGAAGGTTGTCGTTGTGGCGGTGGTGTTGGTTGTCGTTGTGGCGGTGGCCAAGGCTGTCGTTGTGGCGGTGTTGTTGGTTGTCGTTGTGGCGGTGGTGTTGGTTGTCGTTGTGGTGGTGGTGTTGTTTGTCGTTATGGCGGTGGTGAAGGTTGTCGTTGTGGCGGTGGTGTTGGTTGTCGTTATAGCGGTGGTGAAGGTTGTCGTTGTGGTGGTGGTGTTGGTTGTCGTTATAGCGGTGGTGTTGGTTGTCGTTGTGGCGGTGGTGTTGGTTGTCGTTGTGGTGGTGGTGAAGGTTGTCGTTGTGGCGGTGGTGTTGGTTGTCGTTGTGGCGGTGGTGAAGGTTGTCGTTGTGGTGGTGGTGTTGGTTGTCGTTATAGCGGTGGTGTTGGTTGTCGTTGTGGCGGTGGTGTTGGTTGTCGTTGTGGTGGTGGTGTTGGTTGTCGTTGCTGCGGTGGTGTTGGTTGTCGTTGTGGCGGTGGTGAAGGCTGTCGTTGTGGCGGTGATGAAGGTTGTCGTTGTGATGGTGGTGAAGGGTGTCGTTGTGGCGGTGGTGTTGTTTGTCGTTGTGGCGGTGGTGTTGGTTGTCGTTGTGGTGGTGGTGTTGGTTGTCGTTGCTTCGGTGGTGTTGGTTGTCGTTGTGGCGGTGGTGAAGGTTGTCGTTGTGGCGGTGGTGAAGGTTGTCGTTGTGGTAATGGTGTTGGTTGTCGTTGTGGCTGTGGTGAAGGTTGTCGTTGTGGCGGTGGTGAAGGTTGTCGTTGTGGCGGTGGTGTTGGTTGTCGTTGTTGCGGTGGTGTTGGTTGTCGTTGTGGCGGTGGTGAAGGTTGTCGTTGTGGCGGTGGTGAAGGTTGTCGTTGTAGCGGTGGTGTTGGTTGTCGTTGTGGCGGTGGTGAAGGTTGTCGTTGTGGTGGTGGTGAAGGTTGTCGTTGTGGCGGTGGTGATGGTTGTCGTTGTGGCGGTGGTGTTGGTTGTCGTTGTGGCGGTGGTGAAGGTTGTCGTTGTGGTGTTGGTGTTGGTTGTCGTTGTGGTGGTGGTGAAGGTTGTGGTTGTGGCGATGGTGATGGTTGTGGTTGTGGCGGTGGTGTTGTTGGTTGTCGTTGTGGCGGTCGTGAAGGTTGTCGTTGTGGTGGTGGTGAAGGTTGTCGTTGTGGTGGTGGTGAAGGTTATCATTGTGGCGGTGGTGTTGGTTGTCGTTGTGGCGGTCGTGAAGGTTGTCGTTGTGGTGGTGGTGAAGGTTGTCGTTGTGGCGGTTGTGTTGGTTGTCGTTGTGGCGGTGGTGTTGGTTGTCGTTGTGGTAGTGGTGAAGGTTGTCGTTGTGGCGGTGGTGAAGGTTGTCGTTGTGGCGGTGGTGAAGGTTGTCGTTGTGGTAGTGGTGAAGGTTGTCGTGGCGGTGGTGTTGGTTGTCGTTGTGGTAGTGGTGAAGGTTGTCGTTGTGGCGGTGGTGAAGGTTGTCGTTGTGGCGGTGGTGTTGGTCGTTGTGGTGGTGGTGTTGGTTGTCGTTGTGGCGGTGGTGTTGGTTGTCGTTGTGGCGGTGTTGTTGGTTGTCGTTGTGGCGGTGGTGAAGGTTGTCGTTGTGGTGGTGGTGAAGGTTGTCGTTGTGGCGGTGGTGAAGGTTGTCGTTGTGGCGGTGGTGAAGGTTGTCGTTGTGGTGGTGGTGTTGGTTGTCGTTGTGGCGGTGGTGTTGGTTGTCGTTGTGGCGGTGGTGAAGGTTGTCGTTGTGGCGGTGGTGTTGGTCGTTGTGGTGGTGGTGTTGGTTGTCGTTGTGGCGGTGGTGTTGGTTGTCGTTGTGGCGGTGGTGAAGGTTGTCGTTGTGGCGGTGGTGAAGGTTGTCTTTGTGGTGGTGGTGAAGGTTGTCGTTGTGGCGGTGGTGAAGGTTGTCGTTGTGGTGGTGGTGTTGGTTGTCGTTGTGGCGGTGGTGTTGGTTGTCGTTGTGGCGGTGGTGAAGGTTGTCGTTGTGGCGGTGGTGAAGGTTGTCGTTGTGGCGGTGGTGAAGGTTGTCGTTGTGGCGGTGGTGAAGGTTGTCGTTGTGGCGGTGGTGAAGGTTGTCGTTGTGGCGGTTGTGTTGGTTGTCGTTGTGGCGGTGGTGTTGGTCGTTGTGGCGGTGGTGTTGGTTGTCGTTGAGGTGGTGGTGTTGGTCGTGGTGGTTGTCGTTGTATCGGTGGTGTTGGTCGTGGTGGTTGTCGTTGTGGCGGTGGTGTTGGTCGTTGTGGCGGTGGTGTTGGTTGTCGTTGAGGTGGTGGTGTTGGTCGTTTTGGTTGTCGTTGTGGCGGTGGTGTTGGTCGTTGTGGTGGTCGAGACACTTGGGGCGTCCTGGGGTGGCGCAGTTTCCCAAGGAGTGACGGTGGCGTTTTCTTATCTCCCGTTTTCTATTGACCACAGAGATCCACCGCTGTTGGTCGGCTGTGGCTGGTGGCTTGGCTGTAGAACGTCCATGCAAGGATCACGGTGTCATCCACACTCCTGGCGTCGCAGGCGGGCTGGGGTCCCGCGGGTTTGGATGAGCGTCAGCCCTCCAATACTGGCCAGTCAGGCGATGTGCCCGACCACCAGGGGGCCGTGAGTTCTAGTCACATCACAGTTATAAGGTTGCAGTCTGGAACACTTGTACGAACCATTCACTACACTGGGTCACAGATGCAATCCACTTTCAAAGTGTAAACACTTCACTACACTCGGTCACTGCTGCAATCCTCACTCACAGTGTGACCACTTCCGTACGCTCGGTCACTGCTGCAATCCACACTCACAGTGTGACCACTTCCGTACGCTCGGTCACTGCTGCAATCCACACTCACCGTGTGAACACTTCCCTACACTCGGTCACTGCTGCAATCCACACTCACCGTGTGAACACTTCACAACACTCGGTCACTGCTGCAATCCACACTCACCGTGTGAACACTTCACTACACTCGGTCATTGGTGCAATCCACACTTAAAGTCCGATGTTCAAGTCTATATCACTAAACTTCCCTTTTCGGTAGGTACACAATGTATCACTGTGTACCGCTCGATATCAGTATCCGGTGCACTGTATTTGTGGTCGATGGTCATGGTAATCACACATAAGATTTTCCCTCCAACTGTTCTCTGCAAAACACCGACAGGCGAGCAACACCCCCGTGCATCTCGGCTCGTATGGGTCCAGAGAACGGTCAGAGCTTCTTAGGTGGCTGGACTTGAAGATAACCTCTGAGCCCCCGTGGTTTGCTGCGGTGATACCCAGGTATTTATGAGGTGGTGGGGTCAGGTCTGTGAGTGGTAGCTGTTCCCAAAGGGAATTGGAGACGTTGAAGCCGAATGTCAATCTTTCCTCACTCATTCTCTCCTCTTCTGCTCTCTCCACCACACTCTTTTTATTCATACACATCTCTCTTACCCTTTCATTACTTACTCGATCAAACCACCTCACACCACATATTGTCCTCAAACATTTCATTTCCAACATATCCACAACTTATCTATAGCCCATGCCTCGCAACCATATAACATTGTTGGAACCACTATTCCTTCAAACATACCCATTTTTCCTTTCCGCGATAACGTTCCCTCTTTCCTTACAATCTTCAGCACTCCAAGACCAAGAACTTCACCTCCTCCCCCACCTTACGACACTTCTGCTTCCATGTTTCCATTCGCTGCCGAGTCCACTCCCAGATATCTAAACCACTTCTCTTCATTTTTTCTCCATTCAAACTTATTTTGACAACTAACTCGTCCCTTAATCCTGCTGAACCTAGTAACCTTGCTCTTATTCACATTCACTCTCAACTCTCTCCTTTCACACACTTTCCCAAACTAAGTCACCAACTTCTGCAGTTTCTCACCCGAATCAGCCACCAGCTCTATATCATCAGCGAGCAACAACTGACCCACTTCCCAAGCCCTTCCCAAGTGTGTGAAAGAAGAAAGTTGAGAGTAAATGTGAAAAAGAGCAAAGTTATTAGGTTCAGTAGGGTTGAGGGAGAAGTTAATTGGGAGGTAAATTTGAATGGAGAAAACTGGAGGAAGTGAAGTGTTTTAGATATCTGGGAGTAGATTTGGCAGCGGTTGGAACCATGGAAGCGGAAGTGAGTCACAGGGTTGGGGAGAGACTGAAGGTTCTGGGAGCGTGAAGAATGTGTGGAATGCGAGAACGTTATCTTGGAGAGCAAAAATGGGTATGTATGAAGGAAAAGTGGTTCCAACAATGTTAGAATAGTGGTTCTAACAATGTTAGAATAGTGGTTCCAACAATGTTAGAATAGTGGTCCCAACAGTGTTATATGGTTGCGAGGCATGGGCTATAGATAGGGTTGTGCGGAGGAGGGTGGATGTCTTGGAAATCAAATGTTTGAGGACAATATGTGGTGTGAGGTGGTTTGATCGAGTAAGTAATGAGAGTAAGAGAGATGTATGGTAATAAAAAGAGTGTGGTTGAGCAGAAGAGGGTGTGTTGAAATGGTTTGGTCACATGGAGAGAATGAGTGAGGAAAGGTTGATAAAGAGGATATATGTGTCAGAAGTGGAGGGAACGAGAAGTGGGAGACCAAATTGGAGGCGGAAGGATGGAGTGAAAAAGATTTTGAGTGATCGGGGCCTGAACATATAGGAGAGCGAAAGGCGTGCAAGGAATAGAGTGAATTGGAACGATTTGGTACACTGGGGCCGACGTGCTGTCAATGGATTGAACCAGGTCATGTGAAGCGTCTGGGGTAAACCATGGAAAGTTTTGTGGGGCCTGGATGTGGAAAGGAAGCTGTGGTTTCACTGCATTACACATGAACGAATGTGGCCATTTTCGTCTGTTCCTGGCACTGCCTCGCTGGGGTGGGGTGTGAGGGGGGGATGCTATTTCGTGTGTGGCGGGGTGGCAACAGCAATGGATGAAAGCAGCAAGTATGGATATGTGCATGTGCATGTGTGTATATGTTTGTGTATGTGTATGTATGTATGTATACGTTTAAATGTATATGTACATGTATGTATAAGTTGAAATATGCATGTATATATATATATATATATATATATATATATATATATATATATATATATATATATATATATATATATATATATATATATATATATATATATATATGTGCGTATGTTAGCGTTTATGTATATACATGTGTTTCCTTGCGCTACCTCGCAAACGCGGGAGACGGCGGTTAAGTATTATAATAATAATAATAATGATAATAATGATGATATATATATATATATATATATATATATATATATATATATATATATATATATATATATATATATATATATATATATATCCCTGGGGATAGGGGAGATAGAATACTTCCCACGTATTCCCTGCATATCGTAGAAGGCGACTAAAAGGGGAGGGATCGGGGGGCTGGAAATCCTCCCCTCTCATTATTTTTTTTTTTTTTTAATTTTCCAAAAGAAGGAACAGAGAAGGGGGCCAGGTGAGGATATTCTCTTAAAGGCCCAGTCCTCTGTTCTTAACGCTACCTCGATAACGCGGGAAATGGCGAATAGTTTGAAAATATATATATATATATATATATATATATATATATATATATATATATATATATATATATATATATATATATATTATTTATTTATTTATTATACTTTGTCGCTGTCTCCCGCGTTTGCGAGGTAGCGCGAGGAAACAGACGAAAGAAATGGCCCAACCCCCCCCCCATACACATGTATATACATACGTCCACACACGCAAATATACATACCTACACAGCTTTCCATGGTTTACCCCAGACGCTTCACATGCCTTGCTTCAATCCACTGACAGCACGTCAACCCCGGTATACCACATCGCTCCAATTCACTCTATTCCTTGCCCTCCTTTCACCCTCCTGCATGTTCAGGCCCCGATCACACCAAATCTTTTTCACTCCATCTTTCCACCTCCAATTTGGTCTCCCACTTCTCGTTCCCTCCACCTCCGACACATATATCCTCTTGGTCAATCTTTCCTCACTCATTCTCTCCATGTGCCCAAACCATTTCAAAACACCCTCTTCTGCTCTCTCAACCACGCTCTTTTTATTTCCACACATCTCTCTTACCCTTACGTTACTTACTCAATCAAACAACCTCACACCACACATTGTCCTCAAACATCTCATTTCCAGCACATCCATCCTCCTGCGCACAACTCTATCCATAGCCCACGCCTCGCAACCATACAACATTGTTGGAACCACTATTCCTTCAAACATACCCATTTTTGCTTTCCGAGATAATGTTCTCGACTTCCACACATTCTTCAAGGCTCCCAGAATTTTCGCCCCCTCCCCCACCCTATGATCCACTTCCGCTTCCATGGTTCCATCCGCTGCCAGATTCACTCCCAGATATCTAAAACACTTTACTTCCTCCAGTTTTTCTTCATTCAAACTTACCTCCCAATTGACTTGACCCTCAACCCTACTGTACCTAATAACCTTGCTCTTATTCACATTTACTCTTAACTTTCTTCTTTCACACACTTTACCAAACTCAGTCACCAGCTTCTGCAGTTTCTCACATGAATCAGCCACCAGCGCTGTATCATCAGCGAACAACAACTGACTCACTTCCCAAGCTCTCTCATCCCCAACAGACTTCATACTTGCCCCTCTTTCCAAAACTCTTGCATTCACCTCCCTAACAACCCCATCCATAAACAAATTAAACAACCATGGAGACATCACACACCCCTGCCGCAAACTTATATTCACTGAGAACCAATCACTTTCCTCTCTTCCTACACGTACACATGCCTTACATTCTCGATAAAAACTTTTCACTGCTTCTAAGAACTTGCCTCCCACACCATATATTCTTAATACCTTCCACAGAGCATCTCTATCAACTCTATCATATGCCTTCTCCAGATCCATAAATGCTACATACAAATCCATTTGCTTTTCTCATTATTTCTCACATACATTCTTCAAAGCAAACACCTGATCCACACATCCTCTACCACTTCTGAAACCACACTGCTCTTCCCCAATCTGATGCTCTGTACATGCCTTCACCCTCTCAATCAATACCCTCCCATATAATTTACCAGGAATACTCAACAAACTTATACCTCTGTAATTTGAGCACTGACTCTTATCCCCTTTGCCTTTGTACAATGGCACTATGCACGCATTCCGCCAATCCTCAGGCACCTCACCATGAGTCATACATACATTAAATAACCTTACCAACCAGTCAATAATACAGTCACCCCCTTTTTTTGATAAATTCCACTGCAATGCCATCCAAACCTGCTGCCTTGCCGGCTTTCATCTTCCGCAAAGCTTTTACTACCTCTTCTCTGTTTACCAAATCATTTTCCCTAACCCTCTCACTTTGCACACCACCTCGACCAAAACACCCTATATCTGCCACTCTATCATCAAACACATTCAACAAACCTTCAAAATACTCACTCCATCTCCTTCTCACATCACCACTACTTTTTATCACCTACCCATTTGCGCCCTTCACTGAAGTACCCATTTGCTCCCTTGTCTTACGCACTTTATTTACCTCCTTCCAGAACATCTTTTTATTCTCCCTAAAATTTAATGATACTCTCTCACCCCAACTCTCATTTGCCCTCTTTTTCACCTCTTGCACCTTTCTCTTGACCTCCTGTCTCTTTTATACATCTCCCACTCAAGTGCATTTTTTCCCTGCAAAAATCGTCCAAATGCCTCTCTCTTCTCTTTCACTAATAATCTTACTTCTTCATCCCACCACTCACTACCCTTTCTAATCAACCCACCTCTCACTCTTCTCATGCCACAAGCATCTTTTGCGCAATCCATCACTGATTCCCTAAATACATCCCATTCCTCCCCCACTCCCCTTACTTCCATTGTTCTCACCTTTTTCCATTCTGTACTCAGTCTCTCCTGGTATTTCCTCACACAAGTCTCCTTCCCATGCTCACTTACTCTCACCACCCTCTTCACCCCAACATTCACTCTTCTTATATATATATATATATATATATATATATATATATATATATATATATATATATATATATACCGACTTCCGCCTGCTTGAGGTTCCACCGCGACTGAAGTAATGTTTGTCGAGGCTGAATCATCGTCATCGGAGGAAACACAATACAGTCATGAAGGAATGTCTTGCTTCAGAGGAGTCCATCTGTCTCTGCTCCTGTGTGTAGCGCACCCTTACGTTGCTGGAGCCCCTGTTGTATGATAAAGACTCTCTCAGTATGTATATAATACAACAGTATTTTCAGTCATCCTTCTTGAATAGCACACCTGAAAGCTATCAACATTGTAACACAGGCATCATGTCAGGATATGTCACATCTCTAATATCATCTGTCCATTATATATAGACCCACTGAATATATAATCGTGTCTAATAATGTCGTACTATTCGTATGGTCAATTGGTCATCACACACCAGTATGAGTTACACTATGCTTCCCTATATGTCATTATCGGAGTCTTAACCAAGTTGTATAACAAAATTTGCCGATCTTTGTGCATACTGCACCATGCACGTTCTCTGGGTTATACCACAGGAATAACAAATACAATAACAAAGGAAACTCACCAAACTAAACTTTATATAATTGTTTCTTCGCCGACCAGGCTGTTACAGATGTCCGCCCTGGCCACATGATCATCCACCTCCCCCGCCACACAACGGATGACGTAACCTGCCCGGGTGTAGGTCAGTATACTCTGTATCCTGCATGATCTTGACACCTCCCGCCCCACGTATGGTTGAGGTTGAGACAGGCCTAATCACCTGTATCATGGCCATAGTTTGCTCCATGCTTATTTGGCTTGTTTTCTGGGAGGAATTATCAATTGGCTACGTCACTGTTGCACTGGATGCAGATGCCAACACTTGATGTTGATGCTTAACCAGGTCATGTGAAGCGTCGGGGGTAAACCATGGAAAGTTTTGTGGGGCCTGGATGTGAAAGGAAGCTGTGGTTTCACTTCATTACACATGAACGAATGTGGCCATTTTCGTCTGTTCCTGGCACTGCCTCGCTGGGGGGGGTGAGGGGGGAATGCTATTTCGTGTGTGGCGGGTGGCAACGCAATGGATGAAAGCAGCAAGTATGGATATGTGCATGTGCATGGTGTATATGTTTGTGTATGTGTATGTATGTATGTATACGTTTAAATGTATTAAATGTATATAACATGTATGTATAAGTTGAAATATTGCATGATATATATATATATATATATAATATATATATATATATATATATATATATATATATATATATATATATATATATATATATATGTGCGTATGTTAGCGTTTATGTATATACATGTGTTTCCTTGCGCTACCTCGCAAACGCGGGAGACGGCGGTTAAGTATTATAAATAATAATAATAATGATAATAATGATGATAATATATATATATATATATATATATATATATATATATATATATATATATATATATATATATATATATATATATATCCCTGGGGATAGGGGAGATAGAAATACTTCCCACGTATTCCCTGCATATCGTAGAAGGCGACTAAAAGGGGAGGGATCGGGGGGCTGGAAATCCTCCCCTCTCATTATTTTTTTTTTTTTTTAATTTTCCAAAAGAAGGAACAGAGAAGGGGGCCAGGTGAGGATATTCTCTTAAAGGCCCAGTCCTCTGTTCTTAACGCTACCTCGATAACGCGGGAAATGGCGAATAGTTTGAAAATATATATATATATATATATATATATATATATATATATATATATATATATATATATATATATATATATATTATTTATTTATTTATTATACTTTGTCGCTGTCTCCCGCGTTTGCGAGGTAGCGCGAGGAAACAGACGAAAGAAATGGCCCCCCCCCCCCCCCCCCATACACATGTATATACATACGTCCACACACGCAAATATACATACCTACACAGCTTTCCATGGTTTACCCCAGACGCTTCACATGCCTTGCTTCAATCCACTGACAGCACGTCAACCCCGGTATACCACATCGCTCCAATTCACTCTATTCCTTGCCCTCCTTTCACCCTCCTGCATGTTCAGGCCCCGATCACACCAAATCTTTTTGACTCCATCTTTCCACCTCCAATTTGGTCTCCCACTTCTCGTTCCCTCCACCTCCGACACATATATCCTCTTGGTCAATCTTTCCTCACTCATTCTCTCCATGTGCCCAAACCATTTCAAAACACCCTCTTCTGCTCTCTCAACCACGCTCTTTTTATTTCCACACATCTCTCTTACCCTTACGTTACTTACTCAATCAAACAACCTCACACCACACATTGTCCTCAAACATCTCATTTCCAGCACATCCATCCTCCTGCGCACAACTCTATCCATAGCCCACGCCTCGCAACCATACAACATTGTTGGAACCACTATTCCTTCAAACATACCCATTTTTGCTTTCCGAGATAATGTTCTCGACTTCCACACATTCTTCAAGGCTCCCAGAATTTTCGCCCCCTCCCCCACCCTATGATCCACTTCCGCTTCCATGGTTCCATCCGCTGCCAGATTCACTCCCAGATATCTAAAACACTTTACTTCCTCCAGTTTTTCTTCATTCAAACTTACCTCCCAATTGACTTGACCCTCAACCCTACTGTACCTAATAACCTTGCTCTTATTCACATTTACTCTTAACTTTCTTCTTTCACACACTTTACCAAACTCAGTCACCAGCTTCTGCAGTTTCTCACATGAATCAGCCACCAGCGCTGTATCATCAGCGAACAACAACTGACTCACTTCCCAAGCTCTCTCATCCCCAACAGACTTCATACTTGCCCCTCTTTCCAAAACTCTTGCATTCACCTCCCTAACAACCCCATCCATAAACAAATTAAACAACCATGGAGACATCACACACCCCTGCCGCAAACTTATATTCACTGAGAACCAATCACTTTCCTCTCTTCCTACACGTACACATGCCTTACATTCTCGATAAAAACTTTTCACTGCTTCTAAGAACTTGCCTCCCACACCATATATTCTTAATACCTTCCACAGAGCATCTCTATCAACTCTATCATATGCCTTCTCCAGATCCATAAATGCTACATACAAATCCATTTGCTTTTCTCATTATTTCTCACATACATTCTTCAAAGCAAACACCTGATCCACACATCCTCTACCACTTCTGAAACCACACTGCTCTTCCCCAATCTGATGCTCTGTACATGCCTTCACCCTCTCAATCAATACCCTCCCATATAATTTACCAGGAATACTCAACAAACTTATACCTCTGTAATTTGAGCACTCACTCTTATCCCCTTTGCCTTTGTACAATGGCACTATGCACGCATTCCGCCAATCCTCAGGCACCTCACCATGAGTCATACATACATTAAATAACCTTACCAACCAGTCAATAATACAGTCACCCCCTTTTTTTGATAAATTCCACTGCAATGCCATCCAAACCTGCTGCCTTGCCGGCTTTCATCTTCCGCAAAGCTTTTACTACCTCTTCTCTGTTTACCAAATCATTTTCCCTAACCCTCTCACTTTGCACACCACCTCGACCAAAACACCCTATATCTGCCACTCTATCATCAAACACATTCAACAAACCTTCAAAATACTCACTCCATCTCCTTCTCACATCACCACTACTTTTTATCACCTACCCATTTGCGCCCTTCACTGAAGTACCCATTTGCTCCCTTGTCTTACGCACTTTATTTACCTCCTTCCAGAACATCTTTTTATTCTCCCTAAAATTTAATGATACTCTCTCACCCCAACTCTCATTTGCCCTCTTTTTCACCTCTTGCACCTTTCTCTTGACCTCCTGTCTCTTTTATACATCTCCCACTCAAGTGCATTTTTTCCCTGCAAAAATCGTCCAAATGCCTCTCTCTTCTCTTTCACTAATAATCTTACTTCTTCATCCCACCACTCACTACCCTTTTTAATCAACCCACCTCTCACTCTTCTCATGCCACAAGCATCTTTTGCGCAATCCATCACTGATTCCCTAAATACATCCCATTCCTCCCCCACTCCCCTTACTTCCATTGTTCTCACCTTTTTCCATTCTGTACGCAGTCTCTCCTGGTATTTCCTCACACAAGTCTCCTTCCCATGCTCACTTACTCTCACCACCCTCTTCACCCCAACATTCACTCTTCTTATATATATATATATATATATATATATATATATATATATATATATATATATATATACCGACTTCCGCCTGCTTGAGGTTCCACCGCGACTGAAGTAATGTTTGTCGAGGCTGAATCATCGTCATCTGAGGAAACACAATACAGTCATGAAGGAATGTCTTGCTTCAGAGGAGTCCATCTGTCTCTGCTCCTGTGTGTAGCGCACCCTTACGTTGCTGGAGCCCCTGTTGTATGATAAAGACTCTCTCAGTATGTATATAATACAACAGTATTTTCAGTCATCCTTCTTGAATAGCACACCTGAAAGCTATCAACATTGTAACACAGGCATCATGTCAGGATATGTCACATCTCTAATATCATCTGTCCATTATATATAGACCCACTGAATATATAATCGTGTCTAATAATGTCGTACTATTCGTATGGTCAATTGGTCATCACACACCAGTATAAGTTACACTACTGCTTCCCTATATGTCATTATCGGAGTCTTAACCAAGTTGTATAACAAAATTTGCCAATCTTTGTGCATACTGCACCATGCACGTTCTCTGGGTTATACCACAGGAATAACAAGTACAATAACAAAGGAAACTCACCAAACTAAACTTTATATAATTGTTTCTTCGCCGACCAGGCTGTTACAGATGTCCGCCCTGGCCACATGATCATCCACCTCCCCCGCCACACAACGGATGACGTAACCTGCCCGGGTGTAGGTCAGTATACTCTATATCCTGCATGATCTTGACACCTCCCGCCCCACGTATGGTTGAGGTTGAGACAGGCCTAATCACCTGTATCATGGCCATAGTTTGCTCCATGCTTATTTGGCTTGTTTTCTGGGAGGAATTATCAATTGGCTACGTCACTGTTGCACTGGATGCAGATGCCAACACTTGATGTTGATGCTTAACCAAATGTCTCTGACATGATTTTCTGATATATCCATAAAGTATATGCATATGTATATACGTATAGTCTCTATACTTGCATTGATATTGGGAGAAAGTAACATGAAACTTAAGTGAAAAATGAAAGTAAAAAAGTTTACTTAGCACCTGTGAGGGGCGGGTCGCCTGACCACTAGCCACGTACTATCTCCCACCGAGGTGAGGAGTTCTCAAGGTATCTCGTGGAGATACAGGCTGCTTGAGGTTGACGGTGGCGTGGGAGACACGAAGACAGCAGCAGCAACAACACGACCACGAGAAACCACATCCGCCAATACTTTGACCAGAGAGAAACAGGCCAAGAGTCGTCGTCTGGCAACACCGCTGCCCGACCAACACACACATGGCCACACGTGAGGATTTACAATGATTCTCGTCATCATAATTAATATTGTCTACCGCGTTACTTGTTAACACAAGACGATTGTACCCTGCATCATGAGTCCTCCTGTAAGTTACTTGTTAACGGAAGACTACTGTATCCTGCATCCATATCCATATGATGTTTTGTCTTGGCTTTGGGTATTTCATATCTGTATGATAATTTGTTCTTTTTTGTAAGCTAGTTTATATATATATATATATATATATATATATATATATATATATATATATATATATATATATATATATATATATATATGGATTGAACCAGGCCATGTGAAGCGTCTGGGGTAAACCATGGAAAGTTTTGTGGGGCCTGGATGTAGAAAGGGAGCTGTGGTTTCGGTCCATTACACATGACAGCTAGAGACTGAGTGTGGACGATTGTGGCCTTTGTTGTCTGTTCCTGGTGCTGCCTCGCTGGTGGGGGTGAGGGGGGAATGCTATTTCGTGTGTGGCGGGATGGCGACGGGAATGGATGAAGGCAGCAAGTATGGATATGTACTTGTGTATACATGTATATGTATATGTATGTATATTTGCGCGTGTGGGCCTTTATATATATTGATGTGTATATGGGTGGGTTGGGCCACTCCTCGTCTGTTTCCTTGCGCTACCTCGCTAACGCGGGAGACGGCTGTCAGGTATAATGATGATTATATATATATATATATATATATATATATATATATATATATATATATATATATATATATATATATATATATATAATTACCCCTAGGGATAGGGGAGAAAGAATAGAAGACGACAAAAAGGGGCAGGAGAGGTTGACTGGAAATCCTCCCTTCCTGTATTACTTTCCAAAAGGAGGAACAGAAATAGGAGCCAAGTTAGGAATGTTCCCTCAAAGGCTCTGTCATCTGTTCTTGAAGCTACCTTGCTCACGCAGGAATTGGCGAGCATGTATGATTAAAAGAAAATCTCGGTGCAACATCGTGGAATCCTGTGTTGTTAATTGTGTCTGTGTGTAAGTTAAGTCAAGAGCTAACGCACTGAGCACAACGGTACGACCCGTGGATGTGACAGTGTGGAGTTACGACTCGTGGGTGTTACAGTGTCGCTAGGTGTAACAGTATGGAAGTAAGACCACTGGGTGTGACAGTGTGAAGGTACGACCCGTGGGTGACAGTGTGGAGCTACGACCCGTGGGTGTGACAGTGTGGAGGTACGACTCGAGGATGTTAGTGTGGCTGGGTGTGACAGTATGGAGGTAAGACCCCTGGGTGTGACAGTGTGGACATACGACTCGTGGGTGTGACAGTATGGAGGTACGACCCGTGGGTGACATTATGGAGGTACGACTCGTGGGTGTTGCAGTGTTTGTATACGACCCATGGGTGTAACGGTGTGGAGGTACGACCTATGGGTTTGACAATGGAGGTACGACCCACTGGCGTGACTTTGTGGAGGTACGACCAAGGGTGACAGCATGGAAGCATGACCCGTCGGAGTGACTGTGGAGGTACGACCTGTGGGTATGACAGTGTGAAGGTACGGCCTGTGGGTGTGAGTGAGGAAGTATAACTCGTGGGTGAGAAGATACGACCCGTGGATGTGACTGTGAAACTAATGTGCAACCCGTGGATGGAGTGGAGGTACGACCCATTGGTGTGAGTTTAGATGTACGACCTGCGGGTGACAGTGTGGAGTTACGACCCGCTGGTGTGACAGTCTGGAGATACAACCCATGGATGTGACGAGTTACGACCCTTAGGTGTGACGAGATACGACCCGGGGTGTGACATTGTGGAGGTACGACCCTTGGGTGTGTCATTGTGGAGGTAGACTCGTGAATCTGTCAGTGTGGAGGTACGACCCCTGGATGTGCCAGTGTGGAGGTACCCTTGGGTGTGTCAGTGTGGAGGTACGACCCGTGGATGTGTCAGTGTGGAGGTACGACCCGTGGATGTGTCAGTGTGGAGGTACGACCCTTGGGTGTGTCAGTGTGGAGGTACGACCCGTGGATGTGTCAGTGTGGAGGTACGACCCATGGATGTGTCAGTGTGGAGGTACGACCCGTGGATGTGTCAGTGTGGAGGTACGACCCTTGGGTGTGTCAGTGTGGAGGTACGACGGTGGATGTGTCAGTGTGGAGGTACGACCCGTGATGTGTCAGTGTGGAGGTATGACCCGTGGATGTGTCAGTTTGGAGGTACGACCCGTAGATGTGTCAGTGTGGAGGTACGACCCGTGGATGTGCCAGTGTAGAGGTACGACCCGTGGATGTGTCAGTGTGGAGGTACGACCCTTGGGTGAGTCACTGTGGAGGTACGACCCGTGGATGCATCAGTGTGGAGGTACGACCCGTGGATGTGTCAGTGTGGAGGTACGACCCGTGATGTGTCAGTGTGGAGGTACGACCCGTGATGTGTCAGTGTGGAGGTACGACCCGTGGATGTGTCAGTGTGGAGGTACGACCCGTGGATGTGTCAGTGTGGAGGTACGACCCGTGGATGTGTCAGTGTGGAGGTACGACCCGTGGATGTGTCAGTGTGGAGGTACGACCCGTGGATGTGTCAGTGTGGAGGTACGACCCGTGGATGTGTCAGTGTGGAGGTACGACCCGTGGATGTGTCAGTGTGGAGGTACGACCCGTGGATGTGTCAGTGTGGAGGTACGACCCGTGGATGTGTCAGTGTGGAGGTACGACCCGTGGATGTGTCAGTGTGGAGGTACGACCCGTGGATGTGTCAGTGTGGAGGTACGACCCGTGGATGTGTCAGTGTGGAGGTACGACCCGTGGATGTGTCAGTGTGGAGGTACGACCCGTGGATGTGTCAGTGTGGAGGTACGACCCGTGGATGTGTCAGTGTGGAGGTACGACCCGTGGATGTGTCAGTGTGGAGGTACGACCCGTGGATGTGTCAGTGTGGAGGTACGACCCGTGATGTGTCAGTGTGGAGGTACGACCCGTGGATGTGTCAGTGTGGAGGTACGACCCGTGGATGTGTCAGTGTGGAGGTACGACCCGTGGATGTGTCAGTGTGGAGGTACGACCCGTGGATGTGTCAGTGTGGAGGTACGACCCGTGGATGTGTCAGTGTGGAGGTACGACCCGTGGATGTGTCAGTGTGGAGGTACGACCCGTGGATGTGTCAGTGTGGAGGTACGACCCGTGGATGTGTCAGTGTGGAGGTACGACCCGTGGATGTGTCAGTGTGGAGGTACGACCCGTGGATGTGTCAGTGTGGAGGTACGACCCGTGGATGTGTCAGTGTGGAGGTACGACCCGTGGATGTGTCAGTGTGGAGGTACGACCCGTGGATGTGTCAGTGTGGAGGTACGACCCGTGGATGTGTCAGTGTGGAGGTACGACCCGTGGATGTGTCAGTGTGGAGGTACGACCCGTGGATGTGTCAGTGTGGAGGTACGACCCGTGGATGTGTCAGTGTGGAGGTACGACCCGTGGATGTGTCAGTGTGGAGGTACGACCCGTGGATTGTGTCAGTGGGGGGGTACGACACCCGTGGGATGTGTCAGTGTGGAGGTACGACCCGTGGATTGTGTCAGTGTGGAGGTACGACCCTGCGATGTGTCAGTGTATAGGTACGACCCTGGGTGTAACAGTGTGGAGGTACGACCCGTGGATGTGATCTGTGTGTGAGGTGTACGTACCCGTGGATGTGACAGTATGGAGGTACGACCCGTGGGTGTAACAGTATGGAGGTACGACCCGTGGGTGTGAGTGTGGAGGTACGACCCATGGATGTGACTGTATGAAGGTAGGACCCTTGGCAGAGACAATGAAGGTACGACCCGACGATGACGGTGAGTACGACCCGTTGGATGTGAAGTTGGAGGTACGACCCGTGATGTGTAACATATGTGGAGGTACGACCGTGGATGTGTCAGTGTGGCGGTATGACCCATGGGTGTGACAGTGTGAAGGTACGACCTGTGGGTATGATAGTTTGAAGGTATGACTCGTGGGTGTGACAGTGGAGGTACGACCCGTGAGTTTACGTCAGGTGAAGGTACGACCCGTGAGTGTAAGTGGAGGTACGACCCGCGGATGTGACTGTGGAGTATGATCCGTTGGTGTGAGAATGGAAGTACGACCCAGTGGAATGTTCATGTGAGGACGACCCGTGGGTGTGACAGTGTGAAGGTACGACCCGTGAGTTTAACAGTATGAAGGTACGACCCATGAGTGTAATAGTATGAAGGTACGACCCGTGAGTGTAACAGTATTAAGGTACGACCCCTAAGTGTAACAGTATGAAAGTACGACACATGGGTGTGACATTGTAAACGTACGACCCGTGGGTGTAACAGTATGAAGGTACGACCCGTGGGTGTAACAGTATGAAGGTACGACCCGTGGGTGTAACAATATGAAGGCACGACCCGTGAGTGTAACAGAATGAAGGTACAACCCGTGGGTGTGACAGTGTGAAGTATGACCGTGGTGTTCAGTGAAGGTACCGACACATGGTGTACAGTGTGAAGGCACGACCCGTGAGTATAACAGTATGAGGGTACGACACATGGGTGTGAGTGGGAAGGTACGACCCGTGAGTGTAACAATATGAAGGTACGACACATGGGTGTGACAGTGTGAAGGTATGACCCGTGGGTGTGTCAGTGTGAAGGTACGACACATGGGTGTGACAGTGTGAAGGCACGACCCGTGAGTATAACAGTATGAGGGTACGACACATGGGTGTGAGTGGGAAGGTACGACCCGTGAGTGTAACAATATGAAGGTACGACACATGGGTGTGACAGTGTGAAGGTACGACCCGTGGGTGTGTCAGTTTGAAGGTACGACACATGGGTGTGACAGTGTGAAGGCACGACCCGTGAGTATAACAGTATGAGGGTACGACACATGGGTGTGAGTGGGAAGGTACGACCCGTGAGTGCAACAATATGAAGGTACGACACATGGGTGTGACAGTGTGAAGGTACGACCCGTGGGTGTGTCAGTGTGAAAGTCAACTTGATTCATAAAAAGGTCAGGTCAAAGACAGTGTATGGGGCTGGTTGGCCATATGTCTGATGATCTGTATGTGGACACACACACAAGACACACCCAGTGCTGGCCTGATACACTCTCACGAAACACAGTGCCCCCTGGAGGGCGTTACTAGCTGCCGTTGTAACCGAAGCTGTCACCAAGTCTACCATTACTCGCTTCTCAACCTTCTCTTCCTCAATATTGTCATGATTTTACAGCCTAGTGATTGGTTGAATGTGAAGCGGTTCCACTGCACTTCGTGGTGGATGAAGCCTCTGTTAGCTTGGCTCGCCATACAACATTTCCACAACTTGACCTTCGATGTACCAAAATGAATATACCCGATTTTCTTCACTAATAACAAGAGCTTCTCCACGATTTACTCTCCACATGGATGGATGGATGATGCATGCGTCAGTCGTCATGATATTCTGTCTTAAACTTCCACCCTGACGCGCCAACACGACTCCACAAGCCACAAACATAAACATAAGACAATTATCGTGTGCTGGCTTTACCTGAAGTAAGTTTATAGTCACGTTACGTCCTCACGGGTCACACCGCTCTGTTATTATCAAGGATTGTACCGTCATGTTCAAGGGTCGTACCGTCGTGTTCAAGGGTCGTACCGTCGTGCTCAATGATCGTACCGCCGTGCTTAAGGATCGTACCGTCGTGTTCAAGGGTCGTACCGTCGTGTTCAAGGATCGTACCGTCGTGTTTAAGGATCGTACTTTCGTACTCAAGGGTCGTACCGTTGTGCTTAAGGGTCGTACCGTCGTGTTCAAGGATCGTACTGTTGTGCTCAAGGATCGTACCGTCGTGTTCGAGGATCGTACTGTCGTGCTCTAGGATCGTACCGTCGTGTTCAAGGATCGTACCGTCGTGTTTAAGGATCGTACCGTCGTGTTTAAGGATCGTACTTTCGTGCTCAAGGGTCGTACCGTTGTGCTCAAGGATCGTACCGTCGTGTTCAAGGATCGTACCGTCGTGTTCAAGGGTCGTACTGTCGTGTTTAAGGATCGTACTGTTGTGCTCAAGGATCGTACCGTCGTGTTCGAGGATCGTACTGTCGTGCTCTAGGATCGTACCGTCGTGTTCAAGGATCGTACCGTCGTGTTTAAGGATCGTACTGTCGTGCTCAAGGATCGTACCGTCGTGTTCAAGGATCGTACCGTCGTGTTTAAGGATCGTACTGTTGTGCTCAAGGATCGTACCGTCGTGTTCAAGAGTCGTACCGTCGTGTTCAAGGGTCGTACTGTCGTGCTCAAGGATCGTACTGTCGTACTCAAGGATCGTACCGTCGTGTTCAAGGGTCGTACCACTGTGCTCAAGGGTCTTACCGTCGTGTTCAAGGGTCTTAATGTCGTGCTCAAGGATCGTACTGTCGTGTTCAAGGATCGTACCGTCGTGTTCAAGGGTTGTACCGTCGTGCTCAAGGATCGTACCGTCGTGTTTCAATGGTCGCACCGTCGTGTTCAAGGGTCGCATCGTTGTGTTCAAGGTTCGTATCGTCGTGTTCAAGGATCGTACCGTCATGTTCAAGGATCGCACCGTCGTGTTCAAGAATCGCACCGTCGTGTTCAAGGGTCGCACCGACATGCTCAAGGATAGTACCGTCGTGTTCAAGGGTCGTATTGTCGTGATCAAGGATCGTACTGTCGTGTTCAAGGATCGTACCGTCGTGTTCAAGGATCTTACCGTCGTGCTCAAGGATCGTACCGTCGTGTTCAAGGGTCGCACCGTCGTGTTCAAGGGTCGCACCATCGTGTTCAAGGATCGCACCGTCGTGTTCAAGAATCGCACCGTCGAGTTCAAGGATCGCACCGTCGTGTTCAAGGATCGCACCTTCATGTTCAAGGATCGCACCGTCGTGTTCAAGGATCGCACCTTCATGTTCAAGGATCGCACCTTCATGTTCAAGGATCGCACCTTCATGTTCAAGGATCGCACCGTCGTGTTCAAGGATCGCACCTTCATGTTCAAGGATCGCACCGTCATGTTCAAGGATCGCACCGTCATGTTCAAGGATCGCACCTTCATGTTCAAGGATCGCACCTTCATGTTCAAGGATCGCACCGTCATGTTCAAGGATCGCACCGTCATGTTCAAGGATCGCACCGTCATGTTCAAGGATCGCACCTTCATGTTCAAGGATCGCACCGTCATGTTCAAGGATCGCACCGTCATGTTCAAGGATCGCACCTTCATGTTCAAGGATCGCACCTTCATGTTCAAGGATCGCACCGTCATGTTCAAGGATCGCACCGTCATGTTCAAGGATCGCACCTTCATGTTCAAGGATCGCAACGCACCTTCATGTAAGGATCACTAGTCAGGATCGCACCGTCGTGTTCAAGGATCGCACCGTCATGTTCAAGGATCGCACCGTCTGTTCAAGGATCGCACCTTCATGTTCAAGGATCGCACCGTCATGTTCAAGACGACTCATGTTCAAGATCGCACCTTCATGTTCAAGGATCGCACCGTCATGTTCAAGGATCGCACCTTCATGTTCAAGGATCGCACCGTCATGTTCAAGGATCGCACCTTCATGTTCAAGGATCGCACCTTCATGTTCAAGGATCGCACCGTCGTGTTCAAGGATCGCACCTTCATGTTCAAGGATCGCACCTCATGTTCAAGGATCGCACCTTCATGTTCAAGACGCACCTCGTCAAGGACACCTTCATGTTCAAGGATCGCACCGTCGTTCAAGGATCGCACCTCATGTTCAAGGATCGCACCGTCGTGTTCAAGGATCGCACCTTCATGTTCAAGGATCGCACCGTTCATGTTCAAGGATCGCACCGTCGTGTTCAAGGATCGCACCTTCATGTTCAAGGATCGCACCTTCATGTTCAAGGATCGCACCGTCATGTTCAAGGATCGCACCTTCATGTTCAAGGATCGCACCGTCAGTGTTCAAGGATCGCACCTTCATGTTCAAGGATCGCACCGTCGTGTTCAAGGATCGCACCGTCGTGTTCAAGGATCGCACCTTCATGTTCAAGGATCGCACCTCAGTGTTCAAGGATCGCACCTTCATGTTCAAGGATCGCACCTTCATGTTCAAGGATCGCACCGTCGTGTTCAAGGATCGCACCTTCATGTTCAAGGATCGCACCGTCATGTTCAAGGATCGCACCTTCATGTTCAAGGATCGCACCGTCGTGTTCAAGGATCGCACCTTCATGTTCAAGGATCGCACCGTCGTGTTCAAGGATCGCACCTTCATGTTCAAGGATCGCACCGTCGTGTTCAAGGATCGCACCGTCGTGTTCAAGGATCGCACCTTCATGTTCAAGGATCGCACCTTCATGTTCAAGGATCGCACCTTCATGTTCAAGGATCGCACCTTCATGTTCAAGGATCGCACCGTCGTGTTCAAGGATCGCACCTTCATGTTCAAGGATCGCACCGTCGTGTTCAAGGATCGCACCTTCATGTTCAAGGATCGCACCGTCGTGTTCAAGGATCGCACCTTCATGTTCAAGGATCGCACCGTCGTGTTCAAGGATCGCACCTTCATGTTCAAGGATCGCACCGTCATGTTCAAGGATCGCACCGTCGTGTTCAAGGATCGCACCTTCATGTTCAAGGATCGCACCTTCATGTTCAAGGATCGCACCGTCGTGTTCAAGGATCGCACCTTCATGTTCAAGGATCGCACCGTCGTGTTCAAGGATCGCACCTTCATGTTCAAGGATCGCACCGTCGTGTTCAAGGATCGCACCTTCATGTTCAAGGATCGCACCGTCGTGTTCAAGGATCGCACCTTCATGTTCAAGGATCGCACCTTCATGTTCAAGGATCGCACCGTCGTGTTCAAGGATCGCACCTTCATGTTCAAGGATCGCACCTTCATGTTCAAGGATCGCACCTTCATGTTCAAGGATCGCACCTTCATGTTCAAGGATCGCACCTTCATGTTCAAGGATCGCACCTTCATGTTCAAGGATCGCACCGTCGTGTTCAAGGATCGCACCTTCATGTTCAAGGATCGCACCGTCGTGTTCAAGGATCGCACCTTCATGTTCAAGGATCGCACCGTCGTGTTCAAGGATCGCACCTTCATGTTCAAGGATCGCACCGTCGTGTTCAAGGATCGCACCTTCATGTTCAAGGATCGCACCGTCGTGTTCAAGGATCGCACCTTCATGTTCAAGGATCGCACCTTCATGTTCAAGGATCGCACCGTCGTGTTCAAGGATCGCACCGTCATGTTCAAGGATCGCACCGTCGTGTTCAAGGATCGCACCTTCATGTTCAAGGATCGCACCGTCGTGTTCAAGGATCGCACCTTCATGTTCAAGGATCGCACCTTCATGTTCAAGGATCGCACCGTCGTGTTCAAGGATCGCACCTTCATGTTCAAGGATCGCACCGTCGTGTTCAAGGATCGCACCTTCATGTTCAAGGATCGCACCGTCGTGTTCAAGGATCGCACCTTCATGTTCAAGGATCGCACCGTCGTGTTCAAGGATCGCACCTTCATGTTCAAGGATCGCACCTTCATGTTCAAGGATCGCACCGTCGTGTTCAAGGATCGCACCTTCATGTTCAAGGATCGCACCGTCGTGTTCAAGGATCGCACCTTCATGTTCAAGGATCGCACCTTCATGTTCAAGGATCGCACCGTCGTGTTCAAGGATCGCACCTTCATGTTCAAGGATCGCACCGTCGTGTTCAAGGATCGCACCTTCATGTTCAAGGATCGCACCGTCGTGTTCAAGGATCGCACCTTCATGTTCAAGGATCGCACCGTCGTGTTCAAGGATCGCACCTTCATGTTCAAGGATCGCACCTTCATGTTCAAGGATCGCACCGTCGTGTTCAAGGATCGCACCTTCATGTTCAAGGATCGTACCGTCGTGTTCAAGGATCGCACCTTCATGTTCAAGGATCGTACCGTCGTGTTCAAGGATCGCATTGTCGTGTTCAAATGGCGTGTAATTATAGGATGCCATGCCATCTACACCAACCTAACAACATCTTTAGCAACATAATCTAGTTACGTGGACGTGGGGAGGACTGTGGCTGAACCTCCCTACGTCATCATTAGGTCCAGCCAATAGGGAAGCGTCTTGCATACTCTCCACCTGACCTCTGGTTACCACCGTTTCATGCCAGGTGTCACAGTGCATCGTCCCGATCCCCCCCTCACACACTACTCGACCCGCAGCTTGAGCGATGTTAAATGATCCAGTATTCAAGTCTTTGGCACTCTGAGCGATGTTAAATGACCCAGTATTCAAGTCTTTGGTACTCTGAGCGATGTTAAATGATCCAGTATTCAAATCTTCGGCACTCTGAGCGATGTTAAATGATCCAGTATTCATGTCTTCGGCACTCTGAGCGATGTTAAATGATCCAGTATTCAAGTCTTCGGCACTCTGAGCGATGTTAAATGATCCAGTATTCAAATCTTCGGCACTCTGAGCGGTGTTAAATGATCCAGTATTCAAATCTTCGGCACTCTGAGCGGTGTTAAATGATCCAGTATTCAAATCTTCGGCACTCTGAGCGGTGTTAAATGATCCAGTATTCAAGTCTTCGGCACTCTGAGCGGTGTTAAATGATCCAGTATTCAAATCTTCGGCACTCTGAGCGGTGTTAAATGATCCAGTATTCAAATCTTCGGCACTCTGAGTGGTGGTTGCCAATGCGACCATTCTTCTCTTCGTTTTCCAAAGACTGTTTGACCCTATACGGTCGCCTCTGCTGGTTCACCGAAGCCCTATACGGTCGCCTCTGCTGGTTCACCGAAGCCCTATACGGTCGCCTCTGCTGGTTCACTGAAGCCCTATACGGTCGCCTCTGATGGTTCACTGAAGCCCTATACGGTCGCCTCTGCTGGTTCGCCGAAGCCCTATACGGTCGCCTCTGCTGGTTCACTGAAGCCTTATACGGTCGCCTCTGCTGGTTCACCGAAGCCCTATACGGTCGCCTCTGCTGGTTCACTGAAGCCTTATACGGTCGCCTCTGCTGGTTCACCGAAGCCCTATACGGTCGCCTCTGCTGGTTCACTGAAGCCTCATACGGTCGCCTCTGCTGGTTCACCGA
>NC_092280.1:14820177-14864195 GCF_036320965.1 Panulirus ornatus
CGTCATGCTCAAGGATCGTACCGTCATGCTCAAGGATCGTACCGTCATGCTCAAGGATCGTACCGTCATGCTCAAGGATCGTACCGTCATGCTCAAGGATCGTACCGTCATGCTCAAGGATCGTACCGTCATGCTCAAGGATCGTACCGTCATGCTCAAGGATCGTACCGTCATGCTCAAGGATCGTACCGTCATGCTCAAGGATCGTACCGTCATGCTCAAGGATCGTACCGTCATGCTCAAGGATCGTACCGTCATGCTCAAGGATCGTACCGTCATGCTCAAGGATCGTACCGTCATGCTCAAGGATCGTACCGTCGTGCTCAAGGATCGTACCGTCATGCTCAAGGATCGTACCGTCATGCTCAAGGATCGTACCGTCATGCTCAAGGATCGTACCGTCATGCTCAAGGATCGTACCGTCATGCTCAAGGATCGTACCGTCATGCTCAAGGATCGTACCGTCATGCTCAAGGATCGTACCGTCATGCTCAAGGATCGTACCGTCATGCTCAAGGATCGTACCGTCATGCTCAAGGATCGTACCGTCATGCTCAAGGATCGTACCGTCATGCTCAAGGATCGTACCGTCATGCTCAAGGATCGTACCGTCGTGCTCAAGGATCGTACCGTCATGCTCAAGGATCGTACCGTCATGCTCAAGGATCGTACCGTCATGCTCAAGGATCGTACCGTCATGCTCAAGGATCGTACCGTCATGCTCAAGGATCGTACCGTCATGCTCAAGGATCGTACCGTCATGCTCAAGGATCGTACCGTCATGCTCAAGGATCGTACCGTCATGCTCAAGGATCGTACCGTCATGCTCAAGGATCGTACCGTCATGCTCAAGGATCGTACCGTCATGCTCAAGGATCGTACCGTCATGCTCAAGGATCGTACCGTCATGCTCAAGGATCGTACCGTCATGCTCAAGGATCGTACCGTCATGCTCAAGGATCGTACCGTCATGCTCAAGGATCGTACCGTCATGCTCAAGGATCGTACCGTCATGCTTAAGGATCGTACCGTCATGCTCAAGGATCGTACCGTCATGCTCAAGGATCGTACCGTCATGCTCAAGGATCGTACCGTCAGTGCTCAAGGATCGTACCGTCATGCTCAAGGATCGTACCGTCATGCTCAAGGATCGTACCGTCATGCTCAAGGATCGAACCGTCGTGCTCAAGGATCGTACCGTCATGCTCAAGGATCGTACCGTCATGCTCAAGGATCGTACCGTCATGCTCAAGGATCGTACCGTCGTGCTCAAGGATCGTACCGTCATGCTCAAGGATCGTACCGTCATGCTCAAGGATCGTACCGTCATGCTCAAGGATCGTACCATCGTGCTCAAGGATCGTACCGTCATGCTCAAGGATCGTACCGTCATGCTCAAGGATCGTACCGTCATGCTCAAGGATCGTACCGTCATGCTCAAGGATCGTACCGTCATGCTCAAGGATCGTACCGTCATGCTCAAGGATCGTACCGTCGTGCTCAAGGATCGTACCGTCATGCTCAAGGATCGTACCGTCATGCTCAAGGATCGTACCGTCATGCTCAAGGATCGTACCGTCGTGCTCAAGGATCGTACCGTCATGCTCAAGGATCGTACCGTCATGCTCAAGGATCGTACCGTCATGCTCAAGGATCGTACCGTCATGCTCAAGGATCGTACATATTCCTCGTATATTCTGGTACACACGCTCCCCATAATATCTGGTGCACATATTCCCCGTATATTCTGATGGACATATTGCCGATAACCTCTGGTGCACATATTCCCCGTATACACTGGTGCACATACTCCCCGTATACTCAGATGCACATACTCCCCATAACCTCTAGTGCACATACTCCCCGTATCCTCTGGTGCACATACTTCCCGTATACTCTGGTGCACATATTCCCCGTATCGTCTGGTGTACATATTTCCCGTACCCTCTTCTCTACATACTCCCCATATACTCTGGTGCACATATGCCCGTATCGTCTGGTATACATATTTACCTTATCCTCTGGAGCACATACTTCTCGTATCTCGGGTGCACATAATCCCCATATCCTCTGGTGCACATATTATCTGTATCCTCTGGTGCACATATTCCCGTATACTCTGGTGTACATACTCTCCGTATCCTCAGGTGCACATATTCCCCATATACTCTGGTGCACATATCCTCTGGTGTACATATTTCTCGTACCTTCTGGTGCACATACTCCCCGTATACTCTGGTGCACACATTCCACATATCCTCTGGTGCACATATTCCCCGTATCCTCTGGTGCACATACACCCCGTATCCTCTGGTGCTCATACTTCCCGTCTCCTCAGGTGCACATATTCCCCGTATACCCTGGTGCACATATTCCCCGTATCCTCTGGTGTACATATTCCCGTACCCTCTGGTGCACATACTTCCCGTATCTTCTGGTGCACATACTCCCCGTATCCTCTGGTGCACATATTCCCCGTATCTTCTGGTGCACATACTCCCCGTATCCTCTAGTGCACATACTTCCCGTATCCTGCGGTGCTCATATTCCCCGTATCCTCTGGTGTGCATATTCCCCGTATCCTCAGGTGCACATACTCTCCGTATCATCTGATGCACATACTTCCCGTATCCTCTAGTGTACATACTCCGTGTATCCTCTGGTACACATATTTCCCGTATTATCTGATGTACATATTACCCGTATCCTCTGGTGCACATACTTCCCGTATTCTCTGGTGTACATATTCCCGTATCCTTTGGTGTACATACTCCTCGTATCCTCTGATGCACATACTCCCCGTATATTCTGGTGCACATATTCTCCGTATTCTCTGGTGAACATATTCCCCGTCTCTTCTGGTGCACATATTCTCCGTATACTCAAATATACATGCTTTCTGTATCCTCTGGTGCACATACTCCCCGTATTCTCTGGTGAACATATTCCCGTATCCTCTGGTGTACATACTCCTCGTATCCTCTGATGCACATACTCCCCGTATAATCTGGTGTACACATTCCCCGTATCCTCTGGTGCACACATTCCCCGTATCCTCTGGTGCACATATTCTCCGTATACTCTGGTGTACATACTTCCCTTATCCTCTGGTGTACATACTTCGCGTATCCTCTGGTGTACAGACTCCGCGTATCCTCTGGTCCACATATTTCCCGTATCCTATGATGTGCATATTACCCGTATCCTCTGGTGCACATACTCCCCGTATCCTCTGGTGTACATACTCCCCGTATATTCTGGTGCTTATGCTCCCCGTATCATTTGGTGCACATTCTCCCCGTATCTTCTGGTGTACCTACTCCCCGTATCCTCTGGTGTACATATTTCCCGTATCCTCTGGTGCACATACTCCCCGTATCCTCTGGTGTACATACTTCTCGTATCTTCTGGTGCACATACTTCCCGTATCCTCTGGTGCAAATACTCCCCGTATCCTCTGATGTACTTACTCCCCGTATCTTCTGGTGTACATACACCCCTTATAATCTGCTGCACATACTCCCCTTATACTCTGGTGTACACACTCTACGTATCCTCTGGTGCACATACTCTCCGTATCCTCTAATGTATACACTCCCCGTATCGTCTGGTGTACATAAACCCCGTATCCTGTGATGTACATGCTCCCCGCATCCTCTGGTGCACATATTCCCCTATTCTCTGGTGCACATCCTCCCCGAATCCTCTGGTGTACAGACTCCCCGTATCCTATGGTGTACATACTCCCCGTATCCTCTGGTGTACATATTTCCCGTATTATGTGGTGCACATACTCCCCGTATACTCCGGTGCACTTACTCTCCGTATCCTCTTGTCTACGTACTGCCCGTATCCACTTATGTACATCCCCGTATCCTCTGGTGCACATGTTCCCCGTATCTTCTGGTGCACATTCTCCCCGTCTCCTCTGGTTCACATATTCACCGTATCCTCTGGTGTACATACTCTCCGTATCCTCTGGTGCACATCCTCTCCGTATCCTCTGGAGTTCATATTCACCGTATCCTCTGGTGCACATACTCCCCTTATCTTTTGGTGCACATACTCCCCGTATCCTCTGGTGCACGTATTCACTATATCCTCTGGTGCACATACTCCCCATATCTTGTAATGCACATACTCCCCGTATACTCTGGTGTACATCCTGCCCGTATCCTCAGGTACACATATTCCCCTTATCCTCTGGTGCATATACTCCTCATATCTTCTGGTGCACGCACTCCCCGTATCCTCTGGTTTGCATATTCCCCGTATCCTTTGGTTTACATACTCTCCGTATTTTCTGGTGTACCTACTCCCCGTATCCTGTGGTGCACATACTCCCCGTATCCTGTGGTGCACATACTCCCCGTATCCTGTGGTGCACATACTCCCCGTATCTTTGAGTTGCACAAACTCCCCATATTACCTGGTTTACATACTCCCCGGATCCTCTAGTGTGCATACTCCCCGTATCCTCTGGTGTACATACTCCCCGTATCCTCTGGTGTACATACTCCCCGTATCCTCTGGTGCACATACTCCCCGTATCCTCTGGTGCACACACTCCCCGTGTCCTATGGTGTACATATTCTCCATATCTTCTGGTGTACATACTTCCCGTATCCTCTAATGTACATCCTCCCCGTATCCACTGATGTACATACTCCCCGTATTATCTGGTCTACATACTCCCCGTATCCTCTGGTGTACATTCTCCCCGTATCCTCTGATGTACTTACTCCTCATACCCTCTGGTGCACATACTCCCCGTATCCTCTGGTGCACATACGCCTCGTATCCTCTGGTGTACATACTCCCCGTATCCTCTGGTGTACATACCTCCCGTATCTTCTGGTGTACATACTCCCCGTATCCTCTGTTCTACATACTCCCGCATCCCCTGGTGGACATATTCCCCGTATCCACTGTTGCACATACTCCCCCTATCCTCTGGTTTACATACTCCCTGTATCCTCTAGTGTACATACTCCCCGTATCATCTTGTGTACATACTCCCCGTATCCTCTGGTGTACAAACTCCGCGTATCCTCTGGTGTACATACTCCCCGTATCCTCTGGTGTACATACTCCCCGTATCCTCTGGTGTAAAAACTCCTCGTATCCACTTGTGCACATATACCCCGTATCCTCTGGTGTACATACTTCCCGTATCCTCTGGTGTACATACTTCCCGTATCCTCTGGTGTACATACTTCCTGTATCCTCTGATTATACGTATATATTCCCTGCATCCTCTGGTGTACATACTCCCTGTATCATCTGGTGTACAAACTCCGCGTATCCTCTGGTGTACATATTCCCCGTATCCTCTGGTGCACATACTCTCCGTATCCTCTGGTGTACATACTTCCCGTATCCTCTGGTGTACATACTCCCAGTATCCTCTGATGTACATGCTCTCCGTATCCTCTGATATACATACTCCCCGTATCCTCTGGTTTACATACTCCCCATATTGTCTGGTGCACATACTCCCTGTATCCTCTGGTGTACATACTCCCTGTATCCTGTGGTGTACATACTCCCCGTATCATCTGGTGCAAATACTCCCCGTATCCTCTGTTGTACATGCTCCCCGTATCCTCTGGTGCACATACGCCTCGTATCCTCTGGTGTACATAGTCATCATACCCTCTGGTGTACATACTCCCCGTATCCTCTGATGTACATGCTCTCCGTATCCTCTGGTGTACATACTCCCCGTATCATTTGGTGCACATACTCCCCGTATCCTCTGGTGTACATACTCCCCGTATCATTTGGTGCACATACTCCCCGTACCCTCTGGTGTACAAACTCTGCGTATCCTCTGATGTACATATTCCACGTATTCTTTGGTGTACAAACTTCGCGTTTTCAGTGGTGCACATATACCCCGTATCCTCTGGTGTACATACTCCCCGCATCCTCTGGTGCACATACTCCCCGTATCCTCTGGTGTACATACTCCCCGTATCCTCTGGTGTACATACTCCCCGTATCCTCTGGTGCACATACTCCCCGTATCCTCTGGTGTACATAACATACTCCCGTATCCTCTGGTGTACATACTCCCCGTATCCTCTGGTGCACATACTCCCCGTATCCTCTGGTGTACATACTCCCCGTATCCTCTGGTGTACATACTCCCCGTATCCTCTGGTGCACTTACTCCCCGTATCCTCTGGTGTACATACTCCCCGCATCCTCTGGTGCACATACTCCCCGTATCCTCTGGTGTACATACTCCCCGTATCCTCTGGTGTACATACTCCCCGTATCCTCTGGTGCACATACTCCCCGTATCCTCTGGTGTACATACTCCCCGTATCCTCTGGTGTACATACTCCCCGTATCCTCTGGTGCACATACTCCCCGTATCCTCTGGTGTACATACTCCCCGTATCATTTGGTGCACATACTCCCCGTATCCTCTGGTGTACATACTCCTCGTATCTTCTGGTGTACATACTCCTCGTATCCTCTGGTGCACATACTCCCCGTATCCTCTGGTGTACATCATCCTCGTATCCTCTAGTGCACATACTCCCCGTATCCTCTAGTGCACATACTCCCCTTATCCTCTGGTGTACATACTCCCCGTATCCTCTGGTGTACATACTCCCCGTATCCTCTGGTGTACATACTCCCCGTATCCTCTAGTGTACATACTCCCCGTATCCTCTGGTGTACATACTCCTCGTATCCTCTGGTGTACATACTCCTCGTATCCTCTAGTGCACATACTCCCCGTATCCTCTGGTGTACATCATCCTCGTATCCTCTAGTGCACATACTCCCCGTATCCTCTGGTGTACATCATCCTCGTATCCTCTAGTGCACATACTCCCCGTATCCTCTAGTGCACATACTCCCCTTATCCTCTGGTGTACATACTCCCCGTATCCTCTGGTGTACATACTCCCCGTATCCTCTGGTGTACATACTCCCCGTATCCTCTAGTGTACATACTCCCCGTATCCTCTGGTGTACATACTCCTCGTATCCTCTGGTGTACATACTCCTCGTATCCTCTAGTGCACATACTCCCCGTATCCTCTGGTGTACATCATCCTCGTATCCTCTAGTGCACATACTCCCCGTATCCTCTAGTGCACATACTCCCCGTATCCTCTGGTGCACATACTCCCCGTATCCTCTAGTGTACATACTCCCCGTATCCTCTGGTGCACATACTCCACCAGAATAACCCTGTCCACACACCATGTAAGAAGAGGAAGGTCAGATGTCAGGTCACATAATTAGTGCCCACCTGCACTACACGGGGGTTAATGAAGCCTCGCCTCACTGCTACCTCTGTGCTTTTAAGGACATCAACACTTGTATCTATCTATCTATCTGTCTTTTTTTTTTTTTTTCTATACATATTCGGTACTTCCCGCGTTAGCGAGATAGCGTTAAGAACAGAGAACCGAGCCTTACAGGTAATATCCGAGGACGTAGAATGGCCCATCCACTCGTACACACACACACACACACACACACACACACACACACATATATATATATATATATATATATATATATATATATATATATATATATATATATATATATATATATATATATATATATATATATATATATATATATATATATATTTTTTTTTTTTTTTTTTTTTTTTTTTGCTTTGTCGCTGTCTCCCGCGTTTGCGAGGTAGCGCAAGGAAACAGACGAAAGAAATGGCCCAACCCACCCCCATACACATGTATATACATACGTCCACACACGCAAATATACATACCTACACAGCTTTCCATGGTTTACCCCAGACGCTTCACATGCCTTGATTCAATCCACTGACAGCACGTCAACCCCGGTATACCACATCGCTCCAATTCACTCTATTCCTTGCCCTCCTTTCACCCTCCTGCATGTTCAGGCCCCGATCACACAAAATCTTTTTCACTCCATATATATATATATATATATATATATATATATATATATATATATATATATATATATATATATATATATATATATATATCTTGTTTCCCCCTTTAGAAGGTTAAACTACAAAGAGGGGAGGGTTTCTAGCCCCCCGCTCGCGTCCCCTTTAGTCGCCTTCTACGGCATGTGAGGAATGCGTGGGAAGTCTTCTTTCTCCCCTATCCACAGGGATATGTATATATATATATATATATATATATATATATATATATATATATATATATATATATATATATATATATATATATATATATACACATATATACAAAAGTATACACATGTACATAATTCATGCTGTATGCCTTTATTCATTTCCATCGCCACCCCGCCACACATGAAATAACAACCCCCTCCCCCCGCATGTGCGCGAAGTAGCGCTAGGAAAAGACAACAAAGGCCATATTCGTTCACACTCAAGTCTCTAGCTGTCATGTCCTTTCCACATCCAGGCCCCACAAAACTTTCCATGGTTTACCCCAGACGCTTCACATGTCCTGGATCAATCCATTGACACCACGACGAACCAGGTATACCACATCGTTCCAATTCACTCTATTCCTTGCACGCCTTTCACCCTCCTGCATGTTCAGGCCCCTGTCGCTCAAAATCTTTTTCACTCCATCTTTCCGCTTCCAATTGGGTCTCCCACTTCTCCTCGTTCCCTCCACCTCTGACACATATATCCTCTTGGTCAATCTTTCCTCACTCATTCTCTCCATGTGACCATACCACTTCAAAACACCCTCTACTGCTCTCTCAACCACACTCTTTTTATTACCACACATCTCTCTTACCCTATTATTACTTACTCGATCAAACCACCTCACACCACATATTGTCCTCAAACATCTCATTTCCAGCACATCCACCCTCCTCCGCACAACTCTATCCATAGCCCACGCCTCGCAACCATATAACATTGTTGGAACCACTATTCCTTCAAACATACCCATTTTTGCTTTCGGAGATAATGTTCTCGACTTCCACACATTCTTCACCGCTCCCAGAACTTTTACCCCCTCCCCCACCCTGTGATTCACTTCCGCTTCCATGGTTCCATCCGCTGCCAAATCCACTCCCAGATATCTAAAACACTTCACTTCCTCCAGTTTTTCTCCATTCAAATCTACCTCCCAATTGTCTTGTCCCTCAACCCTACTGTACCTAATAACCTTGTTCTTATTCACATTTACTCTAAGCTTTCTTCTTTCACATACTTTATCAGATTCAGTCACCAGCTTCCGCAGTTTCTCACATGAATCAGCCACCAGCGCTGTATCATTCACCTCCCTAACAATCCCATTCATAAACAAATTAAACAACCATGGAGACATCACACACTCCTGCTGCAAACCAATATTCACTAAGAACCAATCACTCTCCTCTCTTCCTACACGTACACATGCCTTACATCCTCGATAAAAACTTTTCGCTGCTTCTAACAACTTGCCTCCCACACCATATACTCGTAATACCTTCCACAGAGCATCTCCATCGACTCTATCATATGCCTTCTCCAGATCCATAAATGCTACATACCAATCCATTTGCTTTTCTAAGTATTTCTCACATACATTCTTCAAAGCAAACACCTGATCCACACATCCTCTACCACTTCTGAAACCACACTGCTCTTCCCCAATCTGATGCTCTGTACATGCCTTCACCCTTTCAATCAATACCCTCCCATATAATTTTCCAGGAATACTCAACAAACTTATACCTCTGTAATTTGAGCACTCACTTTTATCCCCTTTGCCTTTGTGCAATGGCACTATGCAAGCATTTCGCCAATCCTCAGGCACCTCACCATGAGTCATACATACATTAAATAACCTTACCAACCAGTCAAAAATACAGTCACCCCCTTTTTTTAATAAAGTCCATTGCAATACCATCCAAACCCGCTGCCTTGCCGGCTTTCATCTTCCGCAAAGCTTTTACTGCCTCATCTCTGTTTACCAAGTCATTCTCCCTAACCCTCTCACTTTGCACACCACCTCGACCAAAACACCCTATATCTGCCACTCTATCATCAAACACATTCAACAGACCTTCAAAATACTCACTCCATCTTCTCACATCAACACTACTTGTTATCACCTCCCTATTAGCCCCCTTCACTGAAGTTCCCATCTTTTTCATTGTCTTACGCACTTTATTTACCTCCTTCCAATACATCTTTTTATTCTCCTTAAAATTTAATGATACTCTCTCACCCCAACTCTCATTTGCCCTCTTTTTCACCTCTTGCACCTTTCTCTTGACCTCCTGTCTCTTTCTGTTATACATCTCCCAGTCATTTGCATTATTTCCCTGCAAAAATCATCCTAATGCATTTCTCTTCTCTTTCACTAATATTCTACTTCTTCATCCCACCACTCACTACCCTTTCTAAACTGCCCACCTCCCACGCTTCTCATGCCACAAGCATCTTTTGCGCAAGCCATCGCTGCTTCCCTAAATACATCCCATTCCTCCACCACTCCCCTTACGTCCTTTGTTCTCACCTTTCTCCATTCTGTACTCAGTCTCTCCTGGTACTTCCTCACACTCACCACTTTTTTCACTCCAACATTCTCTCTTCTTTTCTGAAAACCTTTACAAATCTTCACCTTCGCCTCCACAAGATAACGATCAGACATCCCTCCACTTGCACTTCTCAGCACATTACATCCAAAAGTCTCTCTTTCGCGCTCCTGTCAATTAACACGTAATCCAATAACTCTCTCTGGCCATCTCTCCTACTTAAATATGTATATTTATGTATATCTCTCTTTTTAAACCAGATATTCCCAATCACCAGTCCTTTTTCAGCACATAAATATACAAGCTCTTCACCATTTCCATTTACAACACTGAACACCCCATGTACACCAATATTCCCTCAACTGCCACATTACTCACTTTTGCATTCAATTCACCCATCACTATAACTCGGTCTCATGCATCAAAACTACTAACACACTCAGTCAGCTGCTCCCAAACACTTGCCTCTCATGATCTTTCTTCTCATGCCTCAGCTGGTGGCTGAGTTTGGTAGTGTGTGAAAGAAGAAAGCTGAGTAAATGTGAATAAGAGCAAGGTTATTAGGTACGGTAGGGTTGAGGGTCAAGTCAATTGGAAGGTAAGTTTGAATAGAGAAAAACTGGAGGAAGTGAAGTGTTTTAGATATCTGGGAGTGGATTTGGCAGCGGATGGAGCCATGGAAGCGAAAGTGAATCATATTCTGCGAATTCTGGGAGAGTTGAAGAATGTGTAGAAGTCGAGAACATTATCTCGGAAAGCAAAAATGGTTATGTTTGAAGGAATAGTGGTTCCAGCAATGTTATATGGTTGCGGGGCGTGGGCTATGGATAGAGTTGTGCGGAGGAGGGTGGATGTGCTGGAAATGAGATGTTTGAGGACAATATGTGGTGTGAGGTGGTTTGATCGAGTAAGTGATAATAGGGTAAGAGAGATTTGTGGTAATAAAAAGAGTGTGGTTGAGAGAGCAGAAGAGGGTGTTTTGAAATGGTTTGGTCACATGGAGAGAATGAGTGAGGAAAGATTGACCAAGAGGATATATTCTATTCCTTGGACGCCTTTCACCCTCATTCATGTTCAGGCCCCGACCACTCAAAATCTTTTTCACTCCATCTTTCCACCTCCAATTTGGTCTCCCACTTCTCCTCGTTCCCTCCACCTTTGACACATATATCCTTTTTGTCAATCTTTCCTCATTCATTCTCACCATGTGACCAAACCATTTCAAAACGCCCTCTTCTGCTCTCTCAACCACACCCTTTTTATTACTACACATCTCTCTTACCCTTTCGTTACTTACTCGATCAAACCACCTCACACCACATATCGTCTTCAAACATCTCATTTCCAGCACATCCACCCTCCGCACAACTTTATCTATAGCCCACGCCTCGCAACCATATAACATTGTTGGAACCACTATTCCTTCAAACATACCCACTTTTGCTTCTCGAGATAATGTTCTCGACTTCCACACATTCTTCAAGGCTTCCAGAACTTTCGACCCCTCCCCCACCCTATAAATCACTTCCGATTATATGGTTCCATCCGGTGCCAAATCCACTCCCAGATATCTAAAACACTTTACTTCCTCCTGTTTTTCTCCGTTCAAATTTACCTTCCAATTGACTTATTCCTCAACCCAACTGTACCTAACAATCTTGCTCTTATTCACATTTACTCTCAGCTTTCTTCTTTCATATACTTTACCAAACTCAGTCAGAAGCTTCTGCAGTTTCTCACCCGAATCAGCCACCAGCGCTGTATCATCAGCGAACAACTGACTAAGTTCCCAAGCTCTCTCATCCACAACAGACTGCATACTTGCCCCTCTCTCCAAAACTCTTGCATTCACCTCCCTAACAACCCCATCCATAAACAAATTAAACAACCATGGAGACATCACACACCCCTGCCGCAAACCTACATTCACTGAGAACCAATCACTTTCCTCTCTTCCTACATGTACACATGCCTTACATCCTCGATAAAATCTTTTCACTGCTTCTGACAACTTGTCTCCCACACCATACATTCTTAATACCTCCACAGAGCATCTCTATCAAATCTATCAGATGCCTTCTCCAGAACCATAAATGCTACATACAAATCCATTTGCTTTTCTAAGTATTTTTCATATACATTCTTCAAAGCAAACACCTAATCCACACATCCTCTACCACTTCTAAAACCACACTGCTCTTCCCCAATCTGATGCTCTGTACATGCCTTCACCCTCTCAGTCCATACCCTCCCATATAATTTCCCAGGAATACTCAACAAACTTATACCTCTGTAATTTGAGCACTCACTTTTATCCCCTTTGCCTTTGTACAATGGCACTATGCAAGCATTCCGCCAATCCTCAGGCACCTCACCATGAGTCATACATGCATTAAATAACCTTACCAACCAGTCAACAATACAGTCATCCCCTTTTTTGATAAATTCCATTGCAATACCATCCAAACCTGCTGCCTTGCCGGCTTTCATCTTCCTCAAAGCTTTTACTACCTCTTCTCTGTTTACCAAATCATTCTCCCTAACCCTCTCACTTTGCACACCACCTCGACCAAAACACCCTATATCTGCCACTCTGTCATCAAATACATACAACAAACCTTCAAAATACTCCCTCCATCTCCTTCTCATATCACCACTACTTGTTATCACCTCCCCATTTGCCCCTTTCACTGATGTTCCCATTTGTTCCCTTGTCTTACGCACTTTATTTACCTTCTTCCAAAACATCTTTTTATTCACCCTAAAATTCTAAGATACTCTCTCACCCCAACTCTCATTTGCCCTCTTTTTCACCTCTGGCACCTCTCTCTTGATCTCTTGCCTCTTTCTTTTATACATCTCCTAGTCATCTGCATTATTTCCCTGCAAACATCGTCCAAAAGCCTCTCTTCTCTTTCACTAATAATCTTATTTCTTCATCCCACCACTCACTACCCTTTCTAATCTGCCCGTCTCCCACGTTTCTCATGCCACAAGCATCTTTTGCGCAAGCCATCACTGCTTCCCTAAATAAATCCCATTCCTCCCCCACTCCCCTTACGTCCTTTGTTCTCACCTTTTTCCATTCTGCACTCAGTCTCTCCTGGTACTTCCTCACACAAGTCTCCTTCCCAAGCTCACTTACTTTCACCACTGTCTTCACTCCAACATTCTTTCTTCTTTTCTGAAAACCTCTACAAATCTTCACCTTCGCCTCCACAAGATAATGATCAGACATCCCTCCAGTTGCACCTCTCAGCACATTAACATCCAAAAGTGTCCCTTTCGCGCGCCTATCAATTAACACGTAATCCAATAACGCTCTCTGGCCATCTCTCCTACTTACATACGTATACTTTTGTATATCTCTCTTTTTAAACCAGGTATTCCCAATCACCGGTTCTTTTTCAGCACATAAATCTACAAACTCTTCACCATTTCCATTTACAATACTGAAAACTCCCCATGTACACCAATTATTCCCTCAACTGCCACATTACTCACCTTTGCATTCAAATCACCCATCAATATAACCCGGTCTCGTGCATCAAAACTACTAACACACTCACTCAGCTGCTCCCAAAACATTTGCCTCTCATGATCTTTCTTCTCATGACCAGGTGCATGGGCACCAATAATCATCTATCTCTCTCCATCCACTTTCAGTTTTACCCATATCAATCTAGAGTTTACTTTCTTACACTCTATCACATACTCCCACCACTCCTGTTTCAGTAGTGCTACTCCTTCCCTTGCTCTTGTCCTCTCACTAATCCCTAACTTTACTCCCAAGACATTCCCAATCCACTCTTCCCCTTTACCCTTGAGCTTCGTTTCACTCAGAGCCAAAACATCCAGGTTCCTTCCCTCAAACATACTACCCATCCCACCTTTTTTCTCATCTTGGTTACATCCACACACATTTAGACACCCCAATTTGAGCCTTCGAGGAGGATAGGGTTGTACGGAGGAGGGTGGATTTGCTGGAAACGAAATGTTTGAGTACAATATGTGGTGTGAGGTGGTTTGATCGAGTAAGTAATGAAAGGGTAAGAGAGATGTGTGGTAATAAAAAGAGTGTGGTTGAGAGAGCAGACGAGGGTGTTTTGAAATGGTTTGGTCACATGGAGAGAATTTGTGAGGAAAGATTGACAAAGAGGATATATGTGTCAGAGGTGGAGGGAACGAGGAGAAGTGGGAGACCAAATTGGAGATGGTAAGATGGAGTGATAAAGATTTTGAGCGATTGGGGCCTAAACATGCAATAGAGTGAAAGACATGCAAGGAATAGAGTGAATTAGAACGATGTGGTAAACCGGGGTCGATGTCCTGTCAGTGGATTGAACCAGGGCATGTGAAACGTCTGGGGTAAACCATAGAATGTTTTGTGGGGCCTGGATGTGGTAAGGGAGCTGTGTTTTCTGTGCATTATATATGACAGCCAGAAATTAATTGAGAAAGAATGTGGCCTTTGTTGTCTTTCCCTAGCACTACCTCGCGCGCATGCCGGGGGAGTGGTTGTCATTTCATGTGTGCTGGGGTGGCGACGGGAATGAATAAAGGCAGCTAGTATGAATTGTGTACATGTGTATATATGTGTATGTCTGTGCATGTATATATGTGTATACGTTGAAATGTATAGGAATGTATATATGCGTGTGTAGACGTGTATGTATATACATGTGTATGCGGGTGGGTTGGCCCATTCTTTCGTCTGTTTCCTTGCGCTACCTCGCTAACGCGGGAGACAACGACAAAGTGTAGTAATATTAAGCAAAATATACATAACGCCAATACACGCACATATTCATACATATACATATAAAATAGATGCTTGTGGCATGGAGGTGGGCAGATTAGAAAGGGTAGTTAGTGGGGGGATGAAGAAGTAAGATTTTTAGTGAAAGATAAGAGAGAGGCATTTGGACGATTTTTGCACGGAAATAATGCAAATGACTGGGAGATGTATAAAAGAAAGAGGCAGGAGGTCAAGAGAAAGGTGCAAGAGGTGAAAAAGAGGGCGAATGAGAGTTGGAGTGAGAGAATATCATTAGATTTTAGGGAGAATAAAAAGATGTTTTGGAGGGAGGTAAATAAAGTGCTTTTAGGCAAGGGAACAAATGGGAACTTCAGTGAAGGGGGCTAATGGGAAGGTGATAGCAAGTACTGGTTATGTGAGAAGGAGATGGAGTGAGTATTTTGAAGGTTTGTTGAATGTGTTTGATGATAGATTGGCAGATATAGGGTGTTTTGGTCGAGGTGGTGTGCAAAGTGAAAGGGTTAGGGAAAATGATTTGGTAAACAGAGAAGAGGTAGTAAAAGCTTTGCGGAAGATGAAAGCCGGCAAGGCAGCGGGTTTGGATGATATTGCAGTGGAATTTATTAAAAAAAGGGGGTGACTGTATTGTTGACTGGTTGGTAAGGTTATTTAATGCATGTATGCCTCATGTTGAGGTGCCTGAGGATTGGCTGAATACTTGCATAGTGCCATTGTACAAAGGCAAAGTGGATAAGAGTGAGTGCTCAAATTACAGAGGTATAAGTTTGTTGAGTATTCCTGGTAAATTATATGGGAGGGTATTGATTGAGAGGGTGAAGGCATGTACAGAGCATCAGACTGGGGAAGAGCAGTGTGGTTTCAGAAGTGGTAGAGGATGTGTGGATTAGGTGTTTGCTTTGAAGAATGTGTGTGAGAAATACTTAGAAAAGCAAATGGATTTGTATGTAGCATTTATGGATTTGGAGAAGGCATATGATAGAGTTGATAGAGATGCTCTGTGGAAGGTACTAAGAATATATGGTGTGGGAGGCAAGTTGTTAGAAGCAGTGAAAAGTTTTTATCGAGGATGTAAGGCATGCGTACGTGTAGGGTGAGAGGAAAGTGATTGGTTTTAGTGAATATAGGTTTGCGGCAGTGGTGTGTGATGTCTCCATGGTTGTTTAATTTATTTATGGATGGGGTTGTTAGGGAGGTGAATGCAAGAGTTTTGGATGATGATACAGCGCTGGTAGCTGATTCATATGAGAAACTGCAGAAGCTGGTGACTGAGTTTGGTAAAGTGTGTGAAAGAAGAAAGCTGAGAGTGAATGTGAATAAGAGCAAGGTCATTAGGTACAGTAGGGTTGAGGGACAAGTCAGTTGGGAGGTAAGTTTGAATGGAGAAACTCTGGAGGAAGTGAAGTGTTTTAGATATCTAGGAGTGGAATTGGCAGCGGATGGAGCAATGGAAGCGGAATTGAATCGTAGGGTGGGGGAGGCGGCGAAAGTTCTGGGAGCGTTGAAGAATGTGTGGAAGTCGAGAACATTATCTCGAAAAGCAAAAATGGGTATGTTTGAAGGAATAGTGGTTCCATCAATGTTATATGGTTGCGAGGCGTGGGCTATAGATAGAGTTGTTCCGAGGAGGGTGGATGTGCTGGAAATGAGATGTTTGAGGACAATATGTGGTGTGAGGTGGTTTGATCGTGTAAGTGATAATAGGGTAAGAGAGATGTGTGGTAATAAAAAGAGTGTGGTTGAGAGAACAGAAGAGGATGTTTTGAAGTGGTATGGTCACATGGAGTGAATGAGTGAGGAAAGATTGACCAAGAGGATATATGTGTCAGAGGTGGAAGGAACGAGGAGAAGCGGGAGACCAAATTGGAGGTATAAAGATGGAGTGAAAAAGATTTTGAGTGGTCGGGGCCTGAATATGCAGGAGGGTGAAAGGCGTGCAAGGAATAGAGTGAATTGGAACGATGTGGTATACCGGGGTCGACATGCTGTCAATGGATTGATCCAGGCCATGTGAAGCGTCTGGGGTAAACCATGGAAAGTTGTGTGGGGCCTGGATGTGGAAAGGGAGCTGTGGTTTCGGTGCATTATTACCTGACAGCTAGAGACTGAATGTGAACGAATGTGGCCTTTGTTGTCTTTTCCCAGCGTTACTTCGCGCATATGCGGGGGGAGGGTTTTTTTATTTCATGTGTGGTGGGGTTGCGATGTGAATGAATAAAGGCAGACAGTATGAATTATGTACATATGTATATATGTATATGTCTCTGTGTATATATGTATATGTCTCTGTGTATATATATATATATATATATATATATATATATATATATATATATATATATATATATATATATATATATATATATATATATACATATATATATATATATATATATATATATATATATATATATATATATATATATATATATATATATATATATATATTTTTTTTTTTTTTTTGCTTTGTCGCTGTCTCCCGCGTTTGCGAGGTAGCGCAAGGAAACAGACGAAAGAAAATGGCCCAACCCAACCCCATACACATGTATATACATACGGCCACACACGCAAATATACATACCTACACAGCTTTCCATGGTTTACCCCAGACGCTTCACCTGCCCTGATTCAATCCACTGACAGCACGTCAACCCCGGTATACCACATCGCTCCAATTCACTCTATTCCTTGCCCTCCTTTCACCCTCCTGCATGTTCAGGCCCCGATCACACAAAATCTTCTTCACTCCATCTTTCCACCTCCAATTTGGTCTCCCTCTTCTCCTCGTTCCCTCCACCTCCGACACATATATCCTCTTGGTCAATCTTTCCTCACTCATTCTCTCCATGTGCCCAAACCATTTCAAAACACCCTCTTCTGCTCTCTCAACCACGCTCTTTTTATTTCTACACATCTCTCTTACCCTTACGTTACTTACTCGATCAAACCACCTCACACCACACATTGTCCTCAAACATCTCATTTCCAGCACATCCATCCTCCTGCGCACAACTCTATCCATAGCCCACGCCTCGCAACCATACAACATTGTTGGAACCACTATTCCTTCAAACATACCCATTTTTGCTTTCCGAGATAATGTTCTCGACTTCCACACATTCTTCAAGGCTCCCAGAATTTTCGCCCCCTCCCCCACCCTATGATCCACTTCCGCTTCCATGGTTCCATCCGCTGCCAGATCCACTCCCAGATATCTAAAACACTTCACTTCCTCCAGTTTTTCTCCATTCAAACTCACCTCCCAATTGAGTTGACCCTCAACCCTACTGTACCTAATAACCTTGCTCTTATTCACATTAACTCTTAATTTTCTTCTTTCACACACTATACCAAACTCAGTCACCAGCTTCTGCAGTTTCTCACATGAATCAGCCACCAGCGCTGTATCATCAGCGAACAACAACTGACTCACTTCCCAAGCTCTCTCAACCCCAACAGACTTCATACTTGCCCCTCTTTCCAAAACTCTTGCATTCACCTCCCTAACAACCCCATCCATAAACAAATTAAACAGCCATGGAGACATCACACACCCCTGCCGCAAACCTACATTCACTGAGAACCAATCACTTTTCTCTCTTCCTACACGTACACATGCCTTACATCATCGATAAAAACTTTTCACTGCTTCTAACAACTTGCCTCCCACACCATATATTCTTAATACCTTCCACAGAGCATCTCTATCAACTCTATCATATGCCTTCTCCAGATCCATAAATGCTACATACAAATCCATTTGCTTTTCTAAGTATTTCTCACATACATTCTTCAAAGGAAACACCTGATCCACACATCCTCTACCACTTCTGAAACCACACTGCTCTTCCCCAATCTGATGCTCTGTACATGCCTTCACCCTCTCAATCAATACCCTCCCATATAATTTACCAGGAATACTCAACAAACTTATACCTCTGTAATTTGAGCACTCACTCTTATCCCCTTTGCCTTTGTACAATGGCACTATGCACGCATTCCGCCAATCCTCAGGCACCTCACCATGAGTCATACATACATTAAATAACCTTACCAACCAGTCAACAATACAGTCACCCCCTTTTTTTTAATAAATTCCACTGCAATACCATCCAAACCTGCTGCCTTGCCGGCTTTCATCTTCCGCAAAGCTTTTACTACCTCTTCTCTGTTTACCAAATCATTTTCCCTAACCCTCTCACTTTGCACACCACCTCGACCAAAACACCCTATATCTGCCACTCTATCATCAAACACATTCAACAAACCTTCAAAATACTCACTCCATCTCCTTCTCACATCACCACTACTTGTTATTACCTCCCCATTTGCGCCCTTCACTGAAGTTCCCATTTGCTCCCTTGTCTTACGCACTTTATTTACCTCCTTCCAGAACATCTTTTAATTCTCCCTAAAATCTAATGATACTCTCTCACCCCAACTCTCATTTGCCCTTTTTTTTTCACCTCTTGCACCTTTCTCTTGACCTCCTGTCTCTTTTATACATCTCCCACTCATTTGCATTTTTCCCCTGCAAAAATCGTCCAAATGCCTCTCTCTTCTCTTTCACTAATACTCTTACTTCTTCATCCCACCACTCACTACCCTTTCTAATCAACCCATCTCCCACTCTTCTCATGCCACAAGCATCTTTTGCGCAATCCATCACTGATTCCCTAAATACATCCCATTCCTCCCCCACTCCCCTTACTTCCATTGTTCTCACCTTTTTCCATTCTGTACTCAGTCTGTCCTGGTACTTCCTCACACAAGTCTCCTTCCCAAGCTCACTTACTCTCACCACCCTCTTCACCCCAACATTCACTCTTCTTTTCTGAAAACCCATACAAATCTTCACCTTAGCCTTCACAAGATAATGATCAGACATCCCTCCAGTCGCACCTCTCAGCACATTAACATCCAAAAGTCTCTCTTTCGCGCGCCTGTCAATTAACACGTAGTCCAATAACGCTCTCTGGCCATCTCTCCTACTTACATAAGTATACTTATGTATATCTCGCTTTTTAAACCAGGTATTCCCAATCATCAGTCCTTTTTCAGCACATAAATCTACAGGCTCTTCACCATTTCCATTTACAACACTGAACACCTCATGTATACCAATTATTCCCTCAACTGCCACATTACTCACCTTTGCATTCAAATCACCCATCACTATAACCCGGTCTCGTGCATCAAAACCACTAACACACTCATTCAGCTGCTCCCAAAACACTTGCCTCTCATGATCTTTCTTCTCATGCCCAGGTGCATATGCACCAATAATCACCCATCTCTCTCCATCAACTTTCAGTTTTACCCATATTAATCGAGAATTTACTTTCTTACATTCTATCACATACTCCCACAACTCCTGTTTCAGGAGTATTGCTACTCCTTCCCTTGCTCTTGTCTTCTCACTAACCCCTGACTTTACTCCCAAGACCTTCCTAAACCACTCTTCCCCTTTACCCTTGAGCTTCGTTTCACTCAGAGCCAAAACATCCAGGTTCCTTATATATATATATATATATATATATATATATATATATATATATATATATATATATATATATATATATATATATATATATATATATATATATATATATATATATATATTTATTTATTTATTATTATTTTATTTTGCTTTGTCGCTGTCTCCCGCGTTTGCGAGGTATATATGTATATATATATATATATATATATATATATATATATATATATATATATATATATATATATATATATATATATATTTCTTTCTTTCGTACTATTCGCCATTTCCCGCATTAGCAAGGTAGCGTTGTATAGGTATGTATATTTGCGTGTGTGGACGTGTATGTATATACATGTGGATGTGGGTGGTTTGGGCTCTTTTTTCGTCTGTTTCCTTGCGCTACCTCGTTAATGCGGGAGACAGCGACAAAGCAAATTAAATGAATAGATAAATACATATACGTATCAAAATATACACATATACATACATATACATACACATACAAAGACATATACATATATACACATATACATATTCATACTTGCTTGCCTCCATCCATTTCTGGCGCTGCCCTGCCCCATGGGAAACGGCATCGCTGTCCCCTGTTTCAGTGAGGTAGCGCCAGGAAAACAGATAAAAAAATGCCACATTCGTTCACGCTCAGTCTCTAGCTGTCATGTGTAATGCACCGAAACCACAGCTCCATATCTATATATCCAGGCCCCACAGACCTTTCCATGGTTTATCCCAGACGCTTCACATGCCCTGGTTCAATCCATTGACAGCACGTCGACCCCGGTATACTACATCGTTCCAGTTCACGTATTCCTTGCACGCCTCTCACCCTCCGGTATATTCAGGCCCCGATCACTCAAAATCTTTTTCACTCCATACTTCCACCTCTAGTTTGGTCTCCCACTTCTTGTTCCCTCCACTTCTCACAAATATATCCTCTTTGTCAACCTTTCCCTACGCATTCTCTCCATATGTCCCAACCATTTCACCATACCCTCTTCTGCTCTCTCAACCACACTTTTTATTACCACACATCTCTCTTACCGTTTCATTATTTATTCGATAAATCCACCTCACACCACATATTGTCCTCAAACATTTCGTTTCCAACACATCCACTCTCCTCCATACAACCCTATCTGTAGCTTACGCCTCGCAACCATATAACATTGTTGGAACTACCAATCCCTCAAACGTACCCGTTTTTGCTCTGAGATGACGTTCTCTCTTCCACACATTTTTCATCGCTCCCGAAACCTTCCCACCCTCCCCCACCCTGTGACTCACTTCCGCTTCCATGGTTCCATCCGCAGCCAAATCCACTCCTAGATATCTAGAACAGTTCACTTCCTCCAGTTTTTTCTCCATTCAAACTTACTTCCCAATTAACATGTCCCTCAACATTACTGAACCTAATAACCTTGTTCTTATTCACATTTACTCTCAACTTTCTTCTTTGACACACTTTTCCAAACTCAATCACCAACTTCTGCAATTTCTCACTCGAATCAGCGACCAGAGCTGTATCATCGGCGAACAACTAACTCATTTCCCAGGCCCTTTCATCTCCAACAGACAGCATGCTCGCCCCCCTCTCTCCAACAGGCAGCTTGCTCGCCCCCCCCCCTCTCCAAAACATTGCATTAATCTCCCTAACCACCCCATCCATAAACAAATTAAACACCATGGGAACATCACACACACCTGCCTCAGACCGACTTTCATTGCGAACCGCTCACTGTCCTCTCTTCCTGCTCGTACACATGCCTTAAATCCTTGATAAAACTTTTCACTGCTTCTAGCAACTTACCTCCCACACCATAGACTCTTAAGACCTTCCATAAAGCATCTCTGTCAATCCGATCATATGCCTTCTCCAGATCCATAAATGCTACATACAAATCCATCTGTTTTCCAAGTATTTCTCACGCACATTCTTCAACGCAAACACCTGATCCACACATCTTCTACCGCTTCTGAAACCACACTGCTCTTCACCAGTTTGATGCTCTGTACATGCCTTCACCCTCGCAATCAATACCCTCCCATATATTTTCCCAGGAATACTCTACAAACTTATGCCTCTGTAGTTCCTCTTTGCCTTCGTACAGAGGCACTATGCACTTATTCCGCCAGTCCTCAGATACTTCACCATGATCCATATATACACTTAATATCCTTACTAACCAATCAACAACACAGTCACCCTCTTTCTTTATAAATTCTACTCCAAAACCCTCCAAACCCGCCGCCTTGCCGGTTTCATCATCTGCAAAGCTTTCACTACCTCTTCTCTTTTAACCAAACCATTCTTCTAGACGCTCTCACTTCGCACCCCACCAAGACCAAAACACCCTACATCTGCCACTCTATCATCAAACACATTCAACAAACTTTTAAAATACTCACTCCATCTCCTTCTCACATCACCACTACTTGTTACTACCTCCCCATTAGCCCCCTTCACCGATGTTCCCATTTGTTCTCTTGTCTTACGCACGTTTTTCATCTTCCAAAACATCTTTTTATTCTCCGTAAAGTTTTATGATGCTCTCTCACCCCAGCTCTCCTTTGCCGTCTTTTTCAATCCTTGCACCTTTCTCTTGACCTCCTACCGGTTTCTTTTATATATCTACCAGTCATCAGCACTCCTTCCTTGTAAATATCATCCAAACACCTCTCTTTTCTCTTTCATAAACAATTTTACTTTTTCATCCCACCACTCACTGCCCTTTCTAATCTGCCCACATCCCACCTTTCTCATGTCACATGGATCTTTTGCACATGCCATTACTGCTTCCTAAATACATCCCATTCCTCACCCCACTCCCCTCTCGTCATTTGCTCTCACCTTTTGCCATTCGACATTCAATATCTCCTGGTACTTTCTCACACAAGTCTCCTTCCCAAGCTCACTTACTCTCTCCACTTCCTTCTCCCCAACATTCTTCTTTTTTTTGAAAACCTCTACATATCTTTACTTTCGCCTCCACAAGATAGTGATCAGACATTGCTGCAGCTGCCCCTCTCAGCAGATTTATATCTAAGTCTCTCTTTTACACGCCTATCAATTAACACGTAATCCAATAATGCCCTTTGATCATCTCTGCTGCTCACATACGTATACTTACGTATATCTCTCTTTCTGAACCAGGTATTCCCAATAACCAGTCTTTTTTCAGCACATAAATCCACAAGCTCCTCACCATTTCCCTTCACAACACTGAACACCCCATGTACCTCAATTATACCCTCAACCGCCATGTCACTCATCTTCGCATTTAAATCACTCATCGCTAATACCTGGTCTCGTGCATCAAAGCGCGTGACACACTCACTCAGCTGCTCCCAAAACACTTGCCTCTCATGATCTTTCTTCTCATGACCAGGCGCATAAGCACCAATAATCACCCATCTCTCTCCATCCACTCCCAGTTTCACCCCATCAATCTAGAATTTACTTTCTTACACTCTATCACACACTCCCACCACAACTCCTGCTTCAGGAGTAGTGCTCATTCTTCCTTAGCTCTTGTCCTCTCACTAACCCCTGACTTTACCACTAAGACTTTTTCAAGCCATTCTTCTCTACCCTTAAGCTTCGTATCACTCGAAGCCAGAACATCCAGGTTCCTTTCCTTAAATGTACTACCTATCTTTCCTTTTTTCTCATCTTGGTTACATCTACACACATTCAGACACCCCAATCTGAGCCTTCGAGGAGGATGAGCACTCCCCGCATGACTCCTGTTTCCCCTTTTAGAAAATTGAAATACAAGGAGGGGAGGGTTTCCATCCCCTCCGCTCCCCCATTTAGTCGCCTTGGATGTAGTTAAGTTGACATTGTATTGATAAAAATTCAAAGTGTCGTTACATTTCTTTGAGGCACCCTGTATATATTATCCCTTTAGATACGCGAGAAAGAATACTGCCCACATATTCCCTGCGTGTCGTAGAAGGCGACTAAAAGGGGAGGGAGCCGCGGGCTGGAAATCCTTCCCTCCTGTTGTACTTTACCGAAAGAGGGAACCGAGAAGGAAGCCAAGTGTGGATTTTCCTTCTAAGGCTCACGCCCCTGTTCTTAGCGCTACTTCACCAACGCGGGAAATGTTGAATATATATATTTTTCGTCTGAACCTACCTTTATTTCGTGGGATGAAGGGCCGTCACAGTAATTATGACTTTAGTTACAGTTTACGTGACTTTAGTCAGTCGGTCCACAAGTGGTAGATTTTCAACGTTCAGTGTCGTGTGTGTGTGTGTGTGTGTGTCGTGAGGCTTGGCTGGTGTGTGGTTCTACCAAGCGAGAAGTGATGTGGGAATTGGAAGCCACCGGAAATGACTGGCTCTGTACCATGTGTTACAGCGGCAGCTTTATACACTTGTCTTGACTCCACTGGGGCACACTAGCCAACCTTAGGGTCGGAGGCTCGAAGTCATTCATACAGTAAATTCGTCATTGTCACTCATGATGATACATGAACGTCCGCTCGCCCAAGAGACTGGCGCCTTATCATCACACATAATACATGATGTATCTCCTCTTGTACAGGACGGGATGAGCCTTTGACCTGACCTTCCATGGTCAGGTCGGAGGATAAGCCACCATAAAGGCTAGGTTCTCAAAGCCGTGCTGAAAGAGTCGTACATTTGTGCTCAAGGGCCGTACCGCTGTCCTTCAGGGTCGCGCCTTCGTGCTCAAGGGTCGTACCGTCGTGGTCATGGGTCTTACCGTCGTGGTCATGGTTCGTACCGTCGTGGTCATGGGTCGTACCGTCATGGTCATGGGTCTTACCGTCGTGGTCATGGTTCGTACCGTCGTGGTCATGGGTCGTACCGTTGTGATCATGGGTCGTACCATCGTGGTCATGGGTCGTACCGTCGTGGTCATGGGTCGTACCGTCGTGGTCATGGGTCGTACCGTCGTGGTCATGGGTCTTACCGTCGTGGTCATGGTTCGTACCGTCGTGGTCAAGGGTCGTACCGTCGTGGTCATGGGTCGTACCGTCGTGGTCATGGGTTGTACCGTCGTGGTCATGGGTCGTACCGTCGTGGTCATGGGTTGTACCGTCGAGGCCATGGGTCGTACCGTCGTGATCATGGGTCGTACCGTCGCGGTCATGGGTTGTACCGTCGTGGTCATGGTTCGTACCGTCGTGGTCATGGTTCGTACCGTCGTGACATGGGTCGTAACGTCGTGATCAAGGATCGTACCGTCGTGATCATGTGTCTTACCGTCGTGGTCATGGGTCGTACCGTCGTGATCATGGGTTGTACCGTCGTGGTCGTAGGTCGTACCGTCGTGATCATGGTTCGTACCGTCGTGGTCATGGGTTGTACCGTCGTGGTCATGGGTTGTACCGTCGTGGCCATGGGTTGTACCGTCGTGGTCATGGTTCGTACCGTCGTGATCATGTGTCGTACCGTCGTGGTCATGGGTTGTACCGTCGTGGTCATGGTTCGTACCGTCGTGATCATGGGTTGCACCGTCGTGATCATGGGTCGTACCGTCGTGGTCATGGGTTGTACCGTCGTGGTCGTAGGTCGTACCATCGTGATCATGGTTCGTACCGTCGTGATCATGGGTTGTACCGTCGTGTTCATGGGTTGTACCGTCGTGGTCATGGGTTGTACCGTCGTGGTCATGGTTCGTACCGTCGTGATCATGTGTCGTACCGTCGTGGTCATGGGTCGTACCGTCGTGGTCATGGGTCGTACCGTCGTGGTCATGGTTCGTACCGTCGTGATCATGGGTTGTACCGTCGTGATCATGGGTCGTACCGTCGTGGTCATGGGTTGTACCGTCGTGGTCAAGGGTCGCACCGTCGTGATCATTGGTTGTACCGTCGTGGTCATGGTTCGTACCGTCGTGATCATGGGTTGTACCGTCGTGGTCATGTGTCGTACCGTCGTGGTCATGGGTTGTACCGTCGTGGTCATGGGTCGTACCGTCGTGGTCATGGGTTGTACCGTCGTGGTCATGGGTCGTACCGTCGTGATCATGGGTTGTACCGTCGTGGTCATGGGTCGTACCGTCATGGTCATGGGTCGTAACGTCGTGGTCATGGGTTGTACCGTCGTGATCATGGGTTGTACCGTCGTGGTCATGGTTCGTACCGTCGTGGTCATGGGTCGTACCGTCGTGGTCATGGGTCGTACCGTCGTGATCATGGGTCGTACCGTCGTGATCATGGGTTGTACCGTCGTGATCATGTGTCGTACCGTCGTGGTCATGGGTCGTACCGTCGTGGTCATGGTTCGTACCGTCGTGATCATGGGTTGTACCGTCGTGGTCATGTGTCGTACCGTCGTGGTCATTGTTCGTACCGTCGTGATCATGGGTTGTACCGTCATGGTCATGGGTCGTACCGTCGTGGTCATGGGTCGTAACGTCGTGGTCATGGGTCGTACCGTCGTAGTCATGGGTTGTACAGTCGTAGTCATGGGTCGTACCGTCGTGATCATGGGTCGTACCGTCGTGATCATGGGTTGTACCGTCGTGGTCAAGGGTCGTACCGTCGTGGTCATGGGTTGCACAGTCGTAGTCATGGGTCGTACCGTCGTGTTCATGGGTCGTACCGTCGTAGTCATGGGTACACCGTCGTGGTCAAGGGTCGTACCGTCGTGGTCATGGGTTGTACCGTCGTGGTCATGGGTTGTACCGTCGTGGTCATGGGTCGTACCGTCGTGTTCATGGGTCGTACCGTCGTGGTCGTAGGTCGTACCGTCGTGGTCATGGTTCGTACCGTCGTGGTCATGTGTCGTACCGTCGTGGTCATGGGTTGTACCGTCGTGGTCATGGGTCGTACCGTCGTGGTCATGGTTCGTACCGTCGTGGTCATGGGTTGTACCGTCGTGATCATGGGTCGTAACGTCGTGATCATGGGTTGTACCGTCGTGGTCATGGGTCGTAACGTCGTGGTCAAGGGTTGTACTGTCGTGGTCATGGGTCGTAGCGTCGTGATCATGGGTCGTAACGTCATGATCATGGGTCGTACCGTCGTGGTCATGGGTTGTACCGTCGTGGTCATGGTTCGTACCGTCGTGGTCATGGGTCGTACAGTCGTGGTCATGGTTCGTACCGTCGTGGTCGTGGGTCGCACCGTCGTGGTCATGGGTTGTACCGTCGTGATCATGTGTCGTACCGTCGTGGTCATGGTTCGTACCGTCGTGGTCATGGGTCGTACCGTCGTGATCATGGGTTGTACCGTCGTGATCATGTGTCGTACCGTCGTGATCATGGTTCGTACCGTCGTGGTCATGGGTCGCACCGTCGTGGTCATGGGTTGTACCGTCGTGGTCATGGGTCGTACCGTCGTGGTCATGGGTCGTAACGTCGTGATCATGGGTCGTACCGTCGTGATCGTGTCGTACCGTCGTGTTCATGGGTCGTACCGTCGTGGTCATGGGTTGTACCGTCGAGGCCATGGGTCGTACCGTCGTGATCATGGGTCGTACCGTCGTGATCATGGGTTGTACCGTCGTGATCATGGGTCGTACCGTCGTGGTCATGGGTCGTACCGTCGTGGTCATGGGTCGCACCGTCGTGGTCATGGGCGTACCGTCGTGATCATGGGTTGTACCGTCGTGGTTATGGGTCATACCGTCGTGATCATGGGTTGTACCGTCGTGATCATGTGTCGTACCGTCGTGGTTATGGGTCGTACCGTCGTGGTCATGGGTCGTACCGTCGTAATCATGGGTTGTACCGTCGTGATCATGTGTCGTACCGTCGTGGTCATGGGTCGTACCGTCGTGATCATGGGTCGTACCGTCGTGATCATGGGTTGTACCGTCGTGATCATGTGTCGTACCGTCGTGGTCATGGGTCGTACCGTCGTGGTCATGGGTCGCACCGTCGTGGTCATGGGTTGTACCGTCGTGGTCATGGGTCGTACCGTCGTGGTCATGGGTCGTAACGTCGTGATCATGGGTCGTACCGTCGTGATCGTGTCGTACCGTCGTGTTCATGGGTCGTACCGTCGTGGTCATGGGTTGTACCGTCGAGGCCATAGGTCGTACCGTCGTGATCATGGGTCGTACCGTCGTGATCATGGGTTGTACCGTCGTGATCATGGGTCGTACCGTCGTGGTCATGGGTCGTACCGTAGTGTTCATGGGTCGCACCGTCGTGGTCATGGGTCGTACCGTCGTGATCATGGGTTGTACCGTCGTGGTTATGGGTCGTACCGTCGTGATCATGGGTTGTACCGTCGTGATCATGTGTCGTACCGTCGTGGTTATGGGTCGTACCGTCGTGGTCATGGGTCGTACCGTCGTAATCATGGGTTGTACCGTCGTGATCATGTGTCGTACCGTCGTGGTCATGGGTCGTACCGTCGTGATCATGGGTCGTACCGTCGTGATCATGGGTTGTACCGTCGTGATCATGTGTCGTACCGTCGTGGTCATGGGTCGTACCGTCGTGGTCATGGATCGTACTGTCGTGATCATGGGTTGTACCGTCGTGATCATGGGTCGTACCGTCGTGGTCATTGTTCGTACCGTCGTGGTCATGGGTCGTACCGTCGTGGTCATGGGTTGTACCGTCGTGATCATGGGTCGTACCGTCGTGATCATGGGTCGTACCGTCGTGGTCATGGGTCGCACCGTCGTGGTCATGGGTCGTACATTCATTGCATTGGGAGGCTGGGACCACGTATGCACCATGTTGTTAATGTATGTTGCTGACGACTGTGATGTGTTTGTTTGCATACACATGTATGCTTATTGTTTGTGTATACACTTGTATGTTTACTGTTTTTAGTATACACTTATGTGTTTACTGTTTGTGTATACACATGTATGCTTATTGTTTTGTGTATACACTTGTTTGTATACTGTTTGTGTATACACATTCATGCTTACTGTTTGTGTATACACATGTATGCTTACTGTTTGTGTATAAACATGTATAGTTTATTTTTTTGCAAGCAGTCATTCAGTTGCTTTCTGGTGATTTTTTCAAGTATTTTGCACACCACATTTGTCAGAAAAAACAAGTCTGTAAATCATTTATCCTCTGCCACTGCCTTAACGCGTTACCTTCCTCCAGTGACATCATAATCAAAGTCTGAAGTGAAGTTTATCAGAACGCTTCACCGCAACACTTGGACTACCTTCTTTATGTGGGTCACTGCCCTTCATTAATCTATTTATGTCAATTTCTACAACTTTTGCTGGTTTCCACCACCGTTTTCCTCATCTCATCTCGCTGGTCTGCTCCGGGTGTCTGCTCCGACCTCTGACCTTTGTGAATGTCTTTTTTTTTTTTTCGTCTTTCGACAATCTATGTGTTCATTAACTATATATCTCAGTTCCCTGGGTCTATCAAATATGACGGATACCTTCTTGCTTGCTTGCAATTTTTTCTTTTTTTCTCATCCTGTATATCACCCTCACGTTACATAGTTCCATGTTGAACGTAATTATTGTTGGTTATCCCCTTACTCCCTGGCAGTATCTGTCAATTATCTTGGTTCATTTTGCCTCAGGAATTTCTTTTATCTCGTTTATATAGTCTCTATGATATTATATTAGTACTTTAATAAGCCATTCTTCCCGCTAAACGACTTCCCTCCACCAACCTCTTGCAACACAATTGAAGCTGATGCTTGCAGTGTTGGCAGATCAACCTCCATGTCTCTGGTTGATCTGGTTGATCCACAGTTTTGTCAACAGAAACTGATCCGGAAAAATCAGCATATGATTCATACCCTCCCATCTAACTATGTACTTCCACAGTACCTCTGCACCTAACAGTACAAATTTCTTCTCTTCACCATCACTGGATGATGATGATTATGTATGCGCTGGTATCTAGGTGTTTGTGCCTGCTTACGTTTATGGACTATTTTCCGCTTCTGTAACAAGTTCGTGTTCCTAGCGCAAGGTTCTAGCTGCACATATATATATGCCGACGATCTCATTGTACCTATTGCCCATATCATGATGCGTGCATGTTGACTTGTATTTCTCGTGTAAGTCAGTGAACGTGTGAGTTTGATATACGCTTGTGGTTGTGTCGTTGTGGCGGTGAGGGGCGGGGTGGTGGTGGCTGGTGGTGGTGGTGGACGTAGAGGGCGGGCGAGTCGCCGTCGTCACTCGTGTTGCTGCGACCGACGCGACTTGGCGAGCCTGGCCTGGCCGGGTGTGTGTCTGCCTGCCTAGGTTCAAGACGGTCAAAATGTTTGGTCCTGTCTGTCTCGTGCTGATGATATTGCCCATCTCTCTCCTGTTGACGCTGGATCATAATGGTATGGCACAATTGACGCAGTTAAGTTTATTATTTGAGATAAATATGTGTTGTTTTGTTGGCCCTTTTATGTAATTATAGTTGTAAAATACATGGGGGAGGGAGTTTTGCTCTCGTGAGACTTAAACTGACCATGTTCTTCATGTACGCTAAAATCATGGTGGTAACTGTGTGTTGATAATATTAACTGTGTGGTATTAGAGTGGGTCATGATGATTTATGTAGTGGGGCGAGCATACGTGTAACTACTTTGTGGCAGAATGTGTTTGTAAGATGTGGTGGTTTGGTGTAATGCCAGTGACGAGTTTGGTTAAAGTCTCGAACTATTAGCGAACTAAGTAATCTTTCGTTGATTTTCTTATTACTAAACAAGATATTGACCACAACAAAAGGATAATTTCCGTATACTTCAAGCGATACAAATGATTATATATTCTTTAAACTTTCATGAAATAAGGTAAATGTCACACGCCCTTTGTTCAGTCTGACACTTATTTAGGTTGTACCGATAAACATGACGCATCACCAGTGCAGAAGTAGGTTTATTCCTTCAGTGATTCTACTCTGAATTTATCCGTAGTTTAAAGTTTCCTTCGTCTCTTAAGCACGATGACTTAGTCCCATAAGTACGACGACTTCACGTCTTGAGTACGACGGTTTGACACATCGTTGTACTCGAAAGTTTATGTTATTTCGTATCATCGAAGTGCTAAGTTTTATCACTTAAGCTGTAAAGTAGTGGCACTCGAGCGCTAAGTTATCATACTCTTGTTTGTGAGTCGTATTACTCAAAGGTTTGACTGGGAGGATAATCGTCATAAATAATTTTGGTTTTCAGTGGGGACAAGCTGTCTCATTTGAGTCGGGCGTCTCACTGTTTTGTGCGTTTGTTTCGTGTGGTTTCGGCCTCTCGCAGGCACGAGAACTTCGCTCTAACGGAATCGTGGCTGGAGGTCCGGGGAAAGTGTCGGCAGAATAATATTAAGTTTTTTGTTGTTGAAAAATCACAAGAAGAGAGAATATTTGTTGTTCTCACCAGGACGGCACTAAGCCAAATCCTTCAGCGAGACGGTACGATCCTTGAGCACGAAGGTACGATCTTTGGGTAGGATGACCCCGGCCATTGACCTAACCGGTCCGTAAATTTCAGTTGCAACGGTCCATAAGGGTCAGGTTAAAGGCCAGGTCATCATATCCTAGAGACGTATCATTGTGAGGAAGGGGTTAAGTGGCGGAATTCATTCTGGTCGTCTTTCCCATGAGTGGGTCAGTTTGTAATGGAAATGATTTAATAAATCTTGGCCTGGATGGTGTTTATCTTCTGTTCTGGCATTACCCAACCCAGGAAGACGAGGACTGGTTCCAGAAGACACCGTGAGCACAGCTTTAGAGTGAATGGTCTCAAGAATATCCTTGCAATGATTACCTTCATTATGAGACTTAATGGCCAGTTATGGCCAAGAACTTTTGTGATATATTCAATAATACACACACACACACACACACACACACACACACACACAAAGTTAAGCATGCAATGAATGACAAACTCGTTCCGCGTTCCACACATCATAATCATACGTTCATTACACAGGCAGGCGGTGGCTCTGTCAGTGGAAGGGAGCATCCTGCTCAACCTGCTCTGTCCCCGTGTGTGTGTGTGTGTCTGTGTGTACAGACATTCCTGGTTCCCCTCACTCTGGGACGTGAGGAGTAGCTTGCTCTTCAGTATCTCCTCCACTGCAGAGTTAGACCGCCTAGGATCCTAGCACTTCCTGGTGCTCTTGTTCGTTGAGCCGACGTTGCCATCTCAAGTTGGCAACACTAGGTAAACAATCCTCTCCGCAGACCGTACCGACCTGTCTTGTTCGAGACGTTTGTCTTGTGTGTTCGATTCGATGCTCAACCTGTTTTTATCTACGGTTGTACTAAGGGGTCGCTTTCCAGGTGCACGAATTTCATTTCTGCCATTGGTACTTACTGTCCATCTCTCTGGTGCATGACATCACACGAAAGACGACATTTTACAAGGCATTTTCCTCACCTCTGCTTTCATGTTGATCTTTTAAATGACTGATAAAGAATGTATACATTATCATCATATTTCATTACTAGTCGTGTTATTTTGGTCTTATTTTCTTTCCTTTCATGGTAAATGAGCATTTCTCATATATACTTAATTGTTGATTTCCTCATATATGCTTTTATTGGTGATTTCTATTATTGTACATCCTATATGTCTCCGGACATGATAAGTTTGTCTGTTATATTCACAAGCCAGTTTGTCCCAGTTTGATGTCCCGTTTGATTAAGTTCGCATTGTACATCAGTAAGCTCTGATCACCCGAATAAACTCAGATATTTCATGAAAACTGAATTCTCTCCTGAAATTTCTGGATGGCTCTTTTATACGTGTATCAACCCACAGGAGACATGCGTCACTAACCTAATGTTGAACGAGACGTGAGAGATGTATCGCTCATCAAGTACGTCAGTCGTACTGAGCACCTCACATAACCATAAGCAGTGTGACCTATGAGCATGACTTGACCATCGAGGGTCAGGTAAAGTGCCAGGCCAGCATACGTAGGTAGGAGTCGTGCCAGTCTACTTACAGACGTTAAGTTCAGCAGTGATCATGGCGGGTGTAGTAAGATGATAAGGTCTTTATATATATATATATATATATATATATATATATATATATATATATATATATATATATATATATATATATATATTCTCTCTCTCTCTCTCTCTCTCTCTCTCTCTCTCTCTCTCTCTCTCTCTCTCTCTCTCTCTCTCTCTCTCTCTCTCTCTGCTTTCCCGGCGTAGGCAAGGTTGTGTTCGCCTGGGAATCCCGGGCACTGGTGTCCGTCATCTTGTGTGAGTCTTATAAGATGACTAGTCCTCAATCCACCGTCATATATGTAGTGATATACGTGTCACTCTTACAATTTCTGAAGGGTTGAAGCGTTAGATTGTGCTGCACGAAGCTCCCTGTACCTAGTCAGGGGCCAGGGTATATTGACGTTTGTGTAAATAAATTATACATTTCCTTTTTTTCCATAGCCAGAGGTTGAACCATTATGTGACATTCATTTTTTTCATTCATTTCAAGCTAGAAGTTTCAGTTTTCTAAATTGTTTCTTACATTTCTCATATGTATATATATGTATGTGTGTGTGTGTGTGTATATGTGCGTATGTATGTGTATGTGTGTGTATGTGTATATGTATATATATATGTATATTATCCCTGGGGTGAGGGGTGAAAGAATACTTCCCACGTATTCCTCGCGTGTCGTAGAAAGCGACTAGAGGGGACGGGAGCGGGGGGCCAGAAATCCTTCCCTCCTTGTATTAACTTTCTAAAATGGGAAACAGAAGAAGGAGTCACGCGGGGAGTGCTCATCCTCCTCGAAGGCTCAGAGTGGGGTGCCTAAATGTGTGTGGATGTAACCAAGATGTGAAAAAAGGAGAGATAGGTAGTATGTTTGAGGAAAGGAACCTGGATGTTTTGGCTCTGAGTGAAACGAAGCTCAAGGGTAAAGGGGAAGAGTGGTTTGGGAATGTCTGGGGAGTAAAGTCAGGGGTTAGTGAGAGGACAAGAGCAAGGGAAGGAGTAGCAATACTCCTGAAACAGGAGTTGTGGGAGTGTGTGATAGGGTGTAAGAGAGTAAATTCTCGATTAATATGGGTAAAACTGAAAGTTGATGGAGAGAGGTGGGTGATTATTGGTGCATATGCACCTGGGCATGAGAAGAAAGATCAAGAGAGGCAAGTGTTTTGGGAGCAGCTGAATGAGTGTGTTAGTGGTTTTGATGCACGAGACCGGGTCATAGTGATGGGTGATTTGAATGCAAAGGTGAGTAATGTGGCAGTTGAGGGAATAATTGGTATACATGGGGTGTTCAGTGTTGTAAATGGAAATGGTGAAGAGCTTGTAGATTTATGTGCTGAAAAAGGACTGATGATTGGGAATACCTGGTTTAAAAAGCGAGATATACATAAGTATACTTATGTAAGTAGGAGAGATGGCCAGAGAGCGTTATTGGATTACGTGTTAATTGACAGGCGTGCGAAAGAGAGACTTTTGGATGTTAATGTGCTGAGAGGTGCAACTGGAGGGATGTCTGATCATTATCTTGTGGAGGCTAAGGTGAAGATTTGTATGGGTTTTCAGAAAAGAAGAGTGAATGTTGGGGTGAAGAGGGTGGTGAGAGTAAGTGAGCTTGAGAAGGAGACCTGTGTGAGGAAGTACCAGGAGAGACTGAGTACAGAATGGAAAAAGGTGAGAACAATGGAAGTAAGGGGAGTGGGGGAGGAATGGGATGTATTTAGGGAATCAGTGATGGATTGCGCAAAAGATGCTTGTGGCATGAGAAGAGTGGGAGGTGGGTTGATTAGAAAGGGTAGTGAGTGGTGGGATGAAGAAGTAAGAGTATTAGTGAAAGAGAAGAGAGAGGCATTTGGACGATTTTTGCAGGGAAAAAATGCAATTGAGTGGGAGATGTATAAAAGAAAGAGACAGGAGGTCAAGAGAAAGGTGCAAGAGGTGAAAAAAAGGGCAAATGAGAGTTGGGGTGAGAGAGTATCATTAAATTTTAGGGAGAATAAAAAGATGTTCTGGAAGGAGGTAAATAAAGTGCGTAAGACAAGGGAGCAAATGGGAACTTCAGTGAAGGGCGCAAATGGGGAGGTGAAAACAAGTAGTGGTGATGTGAGAAGGAGATGGAGTGAGTATTTTGAAGGTTTGTTGAATGTGTTTGATGATAGAGTGGCAGATATAGGGTGTTTTGGTCGAGGTGGTGTGCAAAGTGAGAGGGTTAGGGAAAATGATTTGGTAAACAGAGAAGAGGTAGTGAAAGCTTTGCGGAAGATGAAAGCCGGCAAGGCAGCAGGTTTTGATGGTATTGCAGTGGAATTTATTAAAAAAGGGGGTGACTGTATTGTTGACTGGTTGGTAAGGTTATTTAATGTATGTATGACTCATGGTGAGGTGCCTGAGGATTGGCGGAATGCTTGCATAGTGCCATTGTACAAAGGCAAAGGGGATAAGAGTGAGTGCTCAAATTACAGAGGTATAAGTTTGTTGAGTATTCCTGGTAAATTATATGGGAGGGTATTGATTGAGAGGGTGAAGGCATGTACAGAGCATCAGACTGGGGAAGAGCAGTGTGGTTTCAGAAGTGGTAGAGGATGTGTGGATCAGGTGTTTGCTTTGAAGAATGTATGTGAGAAATACTTAGAAAAGCAAATGGATTTGTATGTAGCATTTATGGATCTGGAGAAGGCATATGATAGAGTTGATAGAGATGCTCTGTGGAAGGTATTAAGAATATATGGTGTGGGAGGAAAGTTGTTAGAAGCAGTGAAAAGTTTTTATCGAGGATGTAAGGCATGTGTACGTGTAGGAAGAGAGGAAAGTGATTGGTTCTCAGTGAATGTAGGTTTGCGGCAGGGGTTTGTGATGTCTCCATGGTTGTTTAATTTGTTTATGAATGGGGTTGTTAGGGAGGTAAATGCAAGAGTTTTGGAAAGAGGGGCAAGTATGAAGTCTGTTGGGGATGAGAGAGCTTGGGAAGTGAGTCAGTTGTTGTTCGCTGATGATACAGCGCTGGTGGCTGATTCATGTGAGAAACTGCAGAAGCTGGTGACTGAGTTTGGATAAGTGTGTGGAAGAAGAAAGTTAAGAGTAAATGTGAATAAGAGCAAGGTTATTAGGTACAGTAGGGTTGAGGGTCAAGTCAATTGGGAGGTGAGTTTGAATGGAGAAAAACTGGAGGAAGTGAAGTGTTTTAGATATCTGGGAGTGGATCTGGCAGCGGATGGAACCATGGAAGCGGAAGTGGATCATAGGGTGGGGGAGGGGGCGAAAATCCTGGGGGCCTTGAAGAATGTGTGGAAGTCGAGAACATTATCTCGGAAAGCAAAAATGGGTATGTTTGAAGGAATAGTGGTTCCAACAATGTTGTATGGTTGCGAGGCGTGGGCTATGGATAGAGTTGTGCGCAGGAGGATGGATGTGCTGGAAATGAGATGTTTGAGGACAATGTGTGGTGTGAGGTGGTTTGATCGAGTGAGTAACGTAAGGGTAAGAGAGATGTGTGGAAATAAAAAGAGCGTGGTTGAGAGAGCAGAAGAGGGTGTTTTGAAGTGGTTTGGGCACATGGAGAGGATGAGTGAGGAAAGATTGACCAAGAAGATATATGTGTCGGAGGTGGAGGGAACAAGGAGAAGAGGGAGACCAAATTGGAGGTGGAAAGATGGAGTGAAAAAGATTTTGTGTGATCGGGGCCTGAACATGCAGGAGGGTGAAAGGAGGGCAAGGAATAGAGTGAATTGGAGCGATGTGGTATACCGGGGTTGACGTGCTGTCAGTGGATTGAATCAAGGCATGTGAAGCGTCTGGGGTAAACCATGGAAAGCTGTGTAGGTATGTATATTTGCGTGTGTGGACGTATGTATATACATGTGTATGGGGGGGGGGGGTTGGGCCATTTCTTTCGTCTGTTTCCTTGCGCTACCTCGCAAACGCGGGAGACAGCGACAAAGTATAATAAAAAAAAAAAAATATATATATATATATATATATATATATATATATATATATATATATATATATATATATATATATATATATATATATATATATGTAGTTGAGGGAATAATTGGTGTACATGGGGTGTTCAGTGTTGTAAATGGAAATGGTGAAGAGCTTGTAGATTTATGTGCTGAAAAAGGACTGGTGATTGGGAGTACCTGGTTTAAAAAGAGAGATATACATAAGTATACGTATGTAAGTAGGAGAGATGGCCAGAGAGCGTTGTTGGATTACGTGTTAATTGATAGGCGCGCGAAAGAGAGACTTTTGGATGTTAATGTGTTGAGAGGTACAACTGGAGGGATGTCTGATCATTATCTTGTGGAGGCGAAGGTGAAGATTTGTAGAGGTTTTCAGAAAAGAAGAGAGAATGTTGGGGTGAAGAGAGTGGTGAGAGTAAGTGAGCTTGGGAAGGAGACTTGTGTGAGGAAGTACCAGGAGAGACTGAGTACAGAATGGAAAAACTGGAGAACAAGGACGTAACGGGAGTGGGAGAGGAATGGGATGTATTTAGGGAGGCAGTGGTGGCTTGTGAAACAGATGCTTGTGGCATGAGAAGCGTGGGAGGTGGGCAGATTAGAAAGGGTAGTGAGTGGTGGGAGGAAGAAGTAAGATTATTAGTGAAAGAGAAGAGAGAGGAATTTGGACGATTTTTGCAGGGAAATAATGCAAATGACTGGGAGATGTATAAAAGAAAGAGGCAAGAGGTCAAGAGAAAGGTGCAAGAGGCGAGAAAGAGGTCAAGTGAGAGTTGGGGTGAAAGAGTATCATTAGATTTCAGGGAGAATAAAAAGATGTTTTGGAAGTAGGTAAATAACGTGCGTAAGACAAGGGAACAAATGGGAACTTCAGTGAAGGGGGTAATGGGGAGGTGATAACGAGTAGTGGTGATGTGACAAAGAGATGGAGTGAGTATTTTGAAGGTTTGTTGAATGTGTTTGTTGATAGAGTGGCAGATATAGGGTGTTTTGGTCGAGGTGGTGTGCAAAGTGAGAGGGTTAGGGAGAATGATTTGATAAACAGAGAAGAGGTAGTAAAAGCTTTGCGGAAGATGAAAGCCGGCAAGGCGGCGGGTTTGGATGGTACTGCAGTGGAATTTATGAAAAAGGTGGGTGACTGTATTGTTGACTGGTTGGTAAGGTTATTTAATGTAACTATGACTCATGGTGAGGTGCCTGAGGATTGGCGGAATGCTTGCATAGTGCCATTGTACAAAGGGAAAGCGGATAAAGGTGAGTGCTCAAATTACAGAGGTATAAGTTTGTTGAGTATTCCTGGTAAATTATATAGGAGGGTATTGATTGAGAGGGTGAAGGCATGTACAGAGCATCAGATTGGGGAAGAGCAGTGTGGTTTCAGAAGTGGTAGAGGATGTGTGGATCAGGTGTTTGCTTTGAAGAATGTATGTGAGAAATACTTAGAAAAGCAAATGGAACTGTATATAGCATTTATGGATCTGGAGAAGGCATATGATAGAGTTGATAGCGATGCTCTGTGGAAGGTATTAAGAATATATGGTGTGGGAAGGAAGTTCTTAGAAGCAGTGAAAAGTTTTTATCGAGGATGTAAGCCATGTGTACGAGTAGGAAGAGAGGAAAGTGATTGGTTCTCAGTGAATGTAGGTTTGCGGCAGTGATGTGTGATGTCTCCATGGTTGTTTGATTTGTTTATGGATGGGGTTGTTAGGGAGGTGAATGCAAGAGTTTTGGAGAGAGGGGCAAGTATGCAGTCTGTTGTTGATGAGAGAGCTTGGGAAGTGAGTCAGTTGTTGTTCGCTGATGATACGGCGCTGGTTGCTGATTCGGGTAAGAAACTGCAGAAGCTGGTGACTGAGTTTAGTAAAGTTTGTGAAAGAAGAAAGCTGAGAGTAAATGTGAATAAGAACAAGGTTATTAGGTACAGTAGGGTTAAGGGACAAGTCAAATGGGAGGTACGTTTGAATGGAGAAAAACTGGAGGAAGTGAAGTGTTTTAGATATCTGGGAGTGGATTTGGCAGCGGATGGAACCATGGAAGCGGAAGTGAATCATAGGGTGGGGGAGGGGGCGAAAGTTCTGGGAGCGTTGAAAAATGTGTGGAAGGACAGAACGTTATCTAGGAAAGCAAAAATGTGTATATTTGAAGGAATAGTGGTTCCAACAATGTTGTATGGTTGCGAGGCGTGGGCTATAGATAGAGTTGTGCGCAGGAGGGTGGATGTGCTGGAAATGAGATGTTTGAGGACAATATGTGGTGTGAGGTGGTTTGATCGAGTAATTTACGAAAGGGTAAGAGAGATGTGTGGTAATAAAAAGAGTGTGGTTGAGAGAGCAGAAGAGGGTGTTTTGAAATGGTTTAGTCACATGGAGAGAATGAGTGAGGAAAGATTGACTAAGAAGATATATGAATCAGAGGTGGAGGGAACGAGGAGAAGTGGGAGACCAAATTGGAGGTGGAAAGATGGAGTGAGAAAGATTCATAGTGATCGGGGTCTGAACATACAGGAGGGTGAAAGGCGTGCAAGGAATAGAGTGAATTGGAACGATGTGGTATACCGGGGTCGACGTGCTGTCAATGCATAGGAAGCATCTTGGGTAAACCATGGAAAGTTCTGTGGTGCCTGGATGTGGAAAGAGAGCTGAGTTTTCGGTGCATTATACATGACAGCTAGACGGAGTGTGAACGAATGAGGCCTTTGTTGTCATTTCCTAGAGCTGCCTCGCGCACATGCGGGGGGAGGGGGTTGTCATTTCATGTGTGGCGGGGTGGCGACGGGGATGAATAAGGGCAGAGAGTATGAATTATGTACATGTGTATATATGTATATGTCTGTGTGTGTATATATATATGTATACGTTGAGATGTATAGGTCTGTATATGTGCGTGTGTGGACGTGTATGTATATACATGTGTATTGTATGTGGGTGGGTTGGGCCATTCTTTCCTCTGTTTCGTTGCGCTACCTCGTTAACGTGGGAGACAGCAAGAAAGTATGATATATCTATCTATCTATCTATCTATCTATCTATCTATCTATCTATCTATCTATCTATATCTATATATATATATATATATATATATATATATATATATATATATATATATATATATATATATATATATTGGGAAGGATCACAATTTTGCGCGTGTTTCATTTTCCCCGTGGACTCACAGGAATATTCTGCATTCATTTTTCTTCTGGTACTTTCTCACACAAGTCTCCTTACCTAGCTGACTTACTCTCACCGCTCTTGTCTCCTCAACATTCTCTCTTCTTTTCTGAAAACCTCTACAAATCTTCACCTTCGCCTCCACAAGATAATGTTCAGACATCCCTCCAGTTGCACCTCTCAGCACAGTAACATCCAAAAGTGTCTTTCACACGCCTATCAATTAACACGTAATCCAATAACGCTCTCTGGCCATCTCTCTTACTTACGTACGTATACTATATAACATACTAACCTCCAACTGCCAGGATCGAACCCGGGTCCCCTGCGTAGGATGCGGGAGCACTCCTGCTACATCGCTCCTAGAACCTTCGCCTCTTCCCCCACCCTTCGACTCACTTCCGCTTCCATGATTCCATTCGCTACTAAGTTCACTCCCGGATATGTGAAACACTTCACTTCTTCCAATTTTTCTCCATTCAAATTTACATTCCAATTATACTTGACCCTCAACCCTACTGAGCCTAATAAACTTGCTCTTACACATGTACTCTGAACTTCCTCCTTTCACACACTTTTCCAAACTCAGTCCCCAACTTCTTCAGTTTCTCACTCGAATCAGCCACTAGAGCTATATCATCGGCGAACAACAACTGACTCACTTCCCAGGCCCTCTCATCCCTGACACTGCATATTAGCCTCTTTCTCCAAAGCTCTTCCATTTACCTCCCTAACCGCCCAGTCCATAAACAAATTGAATAACCATGGGGACATCGGAGAGCAAGAATGGGTACGTTTGAAGGAATAGTGGCTCCAACAATGTTATATGGTTGCGAGGCGTGGGCTATGGATAGAGTTGTGCGGAGGAGGATACATGTGTTGGAAATGAAATGTTTGTGGACAACATGCCGGGTGATGTGGTTTGACCTAGCAAGTAATGAAAGAGTAAAAAAAGATGTATGGAAATAGAAAGAGTGTGGTTGAGAGAGCAGAAGATTGTGTTGAAATGCTCTGGGCATATGGAGAATGAGTGAGGAAAGATTGACAAAGATGATGTATGTGTCAGAGGTGGAAGGAAGAAGTGGGAGGTCAAATTGGAAGTGAAAGATGGAGTGAAAAAGATTTTGAGCGATTGGGGCCTCAGTATATAGGAGGATGAGAGGTTTGCAAGGAATAGAGTGAATTAGAACGATGTGGTATACTGGGGTCGACGTGCTGTCAATGAACTGAACCAGGGCGAGTGAAGCATCTGGGGTAAACCATAGAAAGGTCTGTGGGGCATGGATGTGGATAGGGAGTTTGCAGTCTTTTGGGGATAAGAGGGTCTGGGAAGTGAGTCAACTGTTGTTCGCTGATGACACAGCTCTAGTAGCTGATTCGGGAGACAATCTGCAGAGATTGGAGACTGGAAAAGTGTGTGAGGAGAAAGTTGAGGAAATGTGAAAAAGAGCAAGTTTATTAGCTTCAGTCGGGTTAAGGGACACGTTAATTGGGATGTAAGTTTCAATGGAGGAAAATTAGAGAAAGTGGAGTCTTTTAGATATCTGGGAGTGGATTTGGCAGCGGATGGAACAGTGGAAGCGAAAGTAAGTCACAGATGGGGGAGGGGACGAAGGTTCTGGGAGCGTTGAAGAATGTGTGGAAGGAGAGAACGTTAGCTCGGAGAGGAAAAATGGGTATGTTTGAAGGAACAGTGGTTCCAAAAACTTTATATGGTTGCGTGGCGTGGGCTATAGAGAGGAGAGTGGATGAGTTGGAAATGAAATGTTTGAGGACAATATGTGGTGTGAGGTGGTTTGATCGAGTAAGTAATGAAAGGGTAAGAGAGATGTGTGGTAATAAAGAGTGTCGCTAAGAGAGCAAAGAGGGTATGTTGAAATGGTTTGGTCACATGGAGAGATGAGTGAGGAAAGATTGACAAAGAGGATATATGTGTCAGAGGTGAAGGGAACGAGGAGAAGTGGGAGACCAAATTAGAGGTGGAAGGATGGAGTGAAAAAGATTTTGAGTGATCGGGGCCTGAACATGCAGGAGGGTGAGAGGCATGCAAGGAATAGAATGAATTGGAACCATGTGGTATACCGGGGTCGACGTGCTGTCAGTGGATTGAACCAGGGCTTGTGAAGCGCCTGGGGTAAACCATGAAAGTTCTGTGGGGCCTGAATGTGGAATGGGAGCTTGGTTTCGGTGCATTATTACATGACAGCTAGAGACTGAGTGTGAACGAATGAGGCCTTTGTTGTCTTTTCTTAGCGCTACCTCGCACACATGAAGGGGGAGGGGGTTGTTATTTCATGTGTGGCGAAAGTGACGATGGGAATGAATAAAGGCAGACAGTATGAATTATGTACTTGTGTATATATGTATATGTCTCTGTGTGTATATATATATGTATACGTTGGGATGTATAGGTATGTATATTTGCGTGTGTGGACGTGTATGTATATACATATGTATGTGGGTGGGTTGGGCCATTCTTTCGTCTGTTTCCTTGCGCTACCTCGCTAACGCGGGAGACAGCGACAAAGCAATATGTATGTATATATATATATATATATATATATATATATATATATATATATATATATATATATATATATATATATATATATATGTATATATATATATATATATATATATTATATATATATATATATATATATATATATATATATATATATATATACATATATATATATATATATGTACATATATATATATATTTTTTCTTTTTTTTGCTTTGTCGCTGTCTCCCGCGTTTGCGAGGTAGCGCAAGGAAACAGACGAAAGAAATGGCCCAACCCACCCCCATACACATGTATATACATACACGTCCACACACGCAAATATACATACCTACACAGCTTTCCATGGTTTACCCCAGACGCTTCACATGCCTTGATTCAATCCACTGACAGCACGTCAACCCCGGTATACCACATCGCTCCAATTCACTCTATTCCTTGCTCTCCGTTCACCCTCCTGCATGCTCAGGCCCCGATCACACAAAATCTTTTTCACTCCATCTTTCCACCTCCAATTTGGTCTCCCACTTCTCCTCGTTCCCTCCACCTCCGACACATATAACCTCTTGGTCAATCTTTCCTCACTCATTCTCTCCATGTGCCCAAACCATTTCAAAACACCCTCTTCTGCTCTCTCAACCACGCTCTTTTAATTTCCACACATCTCTCTTACCCTTACGTTACTT